>NC_092858.1:55597969-55819778 GCF_032062135.1 Pyxicephalus adspersus
TCACCCGGAACTCCCCCGTGACTCATTGGGTGCAGAAGCCAACCGGCCATGGACGACGCGGGACGCCGACGGATCGGGTGAGCGCTGTATTTACTTACCTTTCCATTGGTTTACCTACCCCATGTGTGACTCGGGGTTACTGCTTTCAGCAACTTATTTTTACCGCTAGGAAGGTTAATACATGTATACATTGCCTATAATACTTTACTAAAATATTTGATTTCTCCAAGCCAAACTAGAATGAAATTTTAATCAGGTCACAAATGTTTGTTCACATATTTTTTTACACAATACTATTGTGTGATGACATATTAGAAAGTGCTACTTAGTATATATCCAGCTTGATAGAAATTAGTTTGCAGTGTTGCAACCAAAAGAAAAAGTATCAAAACAAGTGCAACAAATGTAACTATAAATGAAGCAAGTTTGAGATTGAGTAGAATGTAACATAAAAGTAGCACTTACACAAAAAAACATCAAGCATTAAAGATTCAAACTGACCTGTAAAATGGACAGGAGATGCGCACAGAACAGGTCGCAGATGTGCGCTAATCAATTGCTATAAACCTCACTATTGAGTTTAACATCTGCTCCTGAATTGCCCAGCTGAAAATGAATGCTTATTTGGCGTATATGAGATCTTTGCTCATTTTTGCAGGAAACTCGCAGGTGCGTTCATTAGAACTCGGCCCCGACCCGCGGTAATAGAGCTTGCCGACTGGCGCGTACGTACACGTGTCGAGCATACGCTCATTTTATTGATAAATCAGGCCCTAAGCCTTAAAAGTCAATGTTCACAGAGCCAAGATGATCATGTAAAAAGCATATAATAAATGGTAAATGAATGGGAAAAACAAACTCACTTTACCACTGATGCATTTAAACAGACGGTTGAAAAAGAAGAGTATCATACCTAAAGCTACCTGTCACTATATATGAAAGAGCAGTTGAAAGCGCAGAGCATGTGATGCTTTCTGAATACATTAGGAGCAAGATAGACAATAATCATCTGTTTTCTATTCTAGACCATTAACATGAAGATGTCAGAACAATAATGCTGGAAGAGGGAGGATAACAGAATAAGGATATATGTCTAAAGAAAGATCTTACTAGTGGAATTTAGTGCCATCACATGCAGCAACATTTCATAGAATATGACTGATCAACTCAGTCTGAAAATCTTTGCAGGTCTATAAATCACTTAACTATAAAGTCAACGTGACCATGTCACTTGGTAATGCAAATCTATACAAAAAAATTAGAAGAAAATGGGTATAAACCTTTTAAAACACCTTTAATTCAACCTTGTAATATGGCTTGTATCTTGATGAAGAGACTAAATGATTTTTTTATGCTCTGATGATATGATATACAACAAACAAACCCTTATAATAAATAAGACCTTGTAACATACAACACATCAGTCCTCATCAGTTTTTAGGATCATCTTGGTGACCTATATAATTGCTAAATACCTAGGGGAGAAGCTCACCTTGGCCTCTCAAAATCATAACGTGCAGGAAGTGATACCTGATATTTATCATAGAGGCTTAGATGTTGAATGAAAATACCTATCCACACGGATTACTAGCTGCTTTTTTACCCATTGAAAGACAAGCTGGCATTAATTTAACTATTTTAATAATTGGACTCACTCCCATCTGATTGGAATAATTAACAACTTGTAAATTTGCAAGAACTGATATCACCAACCCAATGTGTGTCCACATATCACATGAGGTCTTGGTCACTATTTGGCTAAGATTTTACAACTAAGAAGACCTCTGGAGGGCTGGTCTTCAAGCCTATACCCAGAGCCACCATCAGGAGGTACTGAAGGAAATGCTCTCTTGTGTCTGAAGGAAAATGAAAAATAATCTCCTGGTAAGGAAGGGATTCTACCCAAAGTCTGTAAAAATGTGGAATAGTCTCCCTCAGATTGCTTTGGGAAAAAGCTGGAAACATAATTTAACTTTGTAATAATGTTTTTAAAGTAAAGACAACAGAGACTTTTGATCCAGGGAACATCTGATTGCCTCATGGGATCAGGAAAACTTTTTTTTGCCGGTTGGAGCAAGTTGAGCCAGGGTGTTTTTTTTTCTTTCTCTGGATCAACTATGTATATGGGTTTTTTATCTGGGATATGTTTATTTCCCTAGGGGTGGATTTTGATGATGCCTGTCTTTTTTTAAACTACGTAACTATGTAAAGGTTTTATATGTACTGTACTGCATGTTAATTCCAATCCATCACACTGGGGAACAATTTTGAACACATTTTTTGTTGACTTCAAATTTTAGGCTTATTTACACTAAAATAGGTATGCTGATTCTGAAAGTTCAGTTAGTTTTCTTCTATCATGTCAAGTTTTTTTCTCTACCACGTCTATTAATGTGATTACTGAAGCGTGGATTTGTATAGGCTCTTCATTTACACACAAGACAATGTGGTCAGAGGTTGTGTGCTGCTCTACATAGTGAATAAGCAAAATTTATTTTTCTACTTACACACATATTTCCTTTCTTTCAGAATATGTCTGTCTCTGCCGTTTCTCGTCGTAAGTGCCTAAACAACCCTGATTCATTTTGTTATATCTGTGGCAGTTTCACCATTCCCAGTCAAAGGGCAAATATCTGCACATTTTTAGAGCAAGCCTTTTTTGGATATTTCAAAGTTGGTGATCAAGATAAGTCTTGGGCCCCCCATATGGTGTGCAAACAGTGTGTCAAGGGTTTACGGATGTGGACAGGGGGAACACGTGATAAGATGCCACTTGGTATACCTATGGTTTGGCGAGAGCCAGTAGATCATTTCAGTGACTGTTACTTTTGTATAGTGAAAACTTCAAGATTTAACAAAAAAAATAAATGTAACATAGAGTATCCTAGTCTACCATCGGCTATAGTCCCAGTGGCTCATTCAGATGAAATCCCAGTGCCGTTTTTCATTACATCACCCTCTCTTGAAGAACATGATTATGTTGATGAACTTGGTGACAACAATGATGAAGAGTTTGAAATTGAGAGGACTCTGTTCATAAGGGATTTGATCAGCATGAGTTGAGTGAATTGGCATGTAATTTGGGACTATCAAAGAAAGCTTCAGAACTCCTAGCATTAAGACTGCGTGAGAAAAACTTACCTGAAAAAGTAACAAAGGTATTGTACTTTCAAACCATAGAAATTGCATTTCTGCAGTACTTTAGAACTGAGAGTGGCTTTGTGTATTTCCATAACATACCTGGTTTAATGGAGGAATTGGAAATTCCAATCTTTACCTCAACTGAATGGCGACTATTCATCAATAGCTCAAAGCGGAGCTTAAAGTGTGTCCTCCTTCACAATGGCAATATATTTGGTCAATCCCAATTAGCTATTCAGTTTCTCTTTGTGAAGTATATGCAGACATAAAGAGAGTAATTGAGTTGTTGCAATATCACCAACACAATTGGGTCATCTGTGTTGACCTTGGTCAGCAACGCAGATACACCAAGTGTCCCTGTTATCTGTGCATGTGGGACAGCAGAGCTTGTGAAAGGCATTGGGTGGAAGGGAATTGGCCTTCAAGATCTGCCCTAAAACCAGATGAACCAAACATTCTACATGAGCCACTTGTTGATGGAAAGAATATTATATTCCTGCCTTTGCACATGAAACTGTGTCTGATGAAGCAGTTCGTTAAAGCTTTGCCCACTGAAGAAGACTGTTTCAAGTACCTCATTTTGACATTTCCTAGCCTGTCATTTGGAAAAATAAAGGCTGGTGTGTTTGATGGTCCAAAGATTCCGCAGCTTATCAAAGATGAATCATCTCATCAGGACAATGTCAATCATTTAAAGCCATTGTCAAGGAAACACACAAGCAAATAATTACACAGAAATCGTACAGAAACTCTTGGGGAGCTACAAAATGCTTGGTTGCAATATGAGCATCAAGGTGAATTTTCTGCATAGCCAGCTTTCTAACTTCCTGGAAAACCTTGGTGCAGTCAGTGATGAGCAAGCGTTCACAAGTCAGTGAATGATTCAACCAAGATTTGAAGGTCATTAAAGGACGGTATCAGGGTGGAATGGGATGTACATAAGATGGCTGACTATTGTTGGAGCATCCAGTGGGATTGTCCTAACACTCAAGGAAAAGCTAAAGGGGGAAATTTTTTACCTTAACCGTAGTGTGAAAAACATGAGATTCGACTTTGCAAATTCGTGTGTATAAAAATGTGTGAAAAAAAGAAGCTTTAATGTTAAAGTAATTTATTGAATGTGTGTGATTTGTGTAACTAATTTTTTTTTTATGTTATCCCACAATGGCAGGATAATTCCCATGGCTGCACAGCCGTGGGAATCCTCCTGTCAGTGTGGGATCCCCGGGCACTAGAGAGTAAATGAGGACAATTCTCCTCGATCATCACCTCTAGTGCTCTGTGATTGGCTAAGGAAAGGTAAACCCTGATGACAGCTCAAGCGTCATCAGGATTTTCCTTTCTCCAGCCAATCACAGAGCACTAGAGGTGAATGAATAGGGAGATTTGTCCCCATTTAGCCTCTAGTGCCTGGGGATCCCGTGGGGATACTATAGTTAGGCTAGGGCTGCAAGAGCAATCAGGGGAGCAGAGCTGTTTGAAGTTCCCATGCATTCAGTGCCTGGGGATCCTGGTGGACTCCTGTGTTCTTGGATAGAGAATCCCTATCCAAGAACACATACTATAGTTAAGCTAGGGCCGCAAGAGCAATCAGCTGAAAGCACTGCTCCCCTGATTACTCTTGCAATTCTACACAGTCCCAAAAAATAACCCAAATTTTCCCCCCATTTACTTTAATGGTTTTCGAATTCGATGTTTGATCACCCGAACAATATCTCCCTATTCAATGGAATAGCTGTCGAATGAAATAGTGAGATATTCGACCAACACTACTTAACCGCTTACCCGATTCATTTCCAAATGTTTTCCTGCGTTTCCCACGTTTTTCCTCACGTTTTCAAGCATTTTCCCTGTGTTTTAATTTTTAAAACAAGGCAAGGAATGTTTAGGATAAAGCTCATAAAGGTGCCTCAAGGAAACGTTACGGTGTAGATTAGGCCATTGGAATGCATGGGAATTTCAAACATGGGCTTTTCAAGCCTCAGGTTAAACGCTGGGGAAAAGGTCCATGTAGACTAAGCCTACATAAAGTTTTAACACTGTTTCATAAAAAAAGATTCTACTAGAACCAATAACAAACTATATGTATCAATGGGTAAGAGATTGAACAAAATGTATCCACTGTCCAATTTATGCATTCTACATGCTATACTATGCTATATTTCCTTGTCTCCGCATATCAGTTAATAAAGCATATGTTCTTCATGCATAGAGTTGCTTTTTATTTTTGAAAAAAACTGTGCTAAAAATATTTTTTTGAATTATATATCTCAAACAAAACAATAATAAATACAACAAATAAAGTTCTACCACATTGCATGGGAAGCTCAGAATAATCTGATTTTCTCCTACAATTACATCTAATGTAATGATGCTTATTCTTTTCTGCAGTAGGACCTTGAGTGTCAGTGGACCATTTTATTTGGAACCTGCATTGACAGATTCTATTATCTGGATATCTACACCCAAATAAATATAAAAAATCTGCAGGTCATGAATGTTGCTGATCACAGGGTGCACATTTAGACTATCAAAACAGCTTTCACTTTATGAACAACGTTTGAGAACCATTTGGTCTCACATAAATAGAGCTTTGAGCAACAGTGTTTAGTATATTTGTGCATTATTTCTTCTTTTAGTTAATGTTTCAAAACAAATTATATTACCACAAATTTTAGCAGAATCAAATGTTGCAGATTTACAAACATTACAAGAGAATTACATATAATAGAAACATTTTAGTAGATAATGGAAGTAGAATGCATCTCCATCTTTTGGAATTGGCAAGTACAATGCAATTTATATGCTTGCTAAAATGTCTGTAGCCCAAAAACTAGAACAATTACTGCATCTTGAGACTAGTAAGCTTTAATATATTACATTTTTGCTCTTGGATATCTTTTAATGTCTGTAGAAACCTTTAGTCACTGAAGTAAAATATATTAATATTGATGTTGAAAGCTACTCACCAAATAAAATAAAGTATCATGCATTATATTAACCGAACTAAATATTTTTTGTGTTTCAGTTTTTTTTTTAGTATTTATAGGCTATTTAAAAGGAATCAATCCATTGACATGTATTTTCTTTATATATCACCTTGGAAGCTTGTATTCCAGATGATTGCTAACACATTTATATGAGAACCAAACATCCAATGGATGTAATAGCTAAAAAATTACCTAGCATTTAAAAATGTTTGACAAAAGTGCTACATTTTTAAGATTTTAAGTAAACAAACACATACACATGTCACACATAGAGGAAGAGGAACAGGCAGTCCATCTATGACAGGTAACTGCTTACCACCATCAGACTACCGTACTATCATTATTTTATAAACATAACACAATATAAAAACAATAAGAACAACAACAAAGAAGAATTTATGAAAAAAAGCACAGCTATCTTTAAAAAAGCCCTTGATCACATCACTATTAAAATTATTTTTAACTGGCTAATCTTGTCTTTTAAATCAGACCTATAAACATCTAAATGTACTATTTTAGCTTTGATGTTTAGTGTTTGGCATTTTTTTCGCAATGATACAAAAAAAGGAATGGTATTAATTACAAAATTCATTAATCCTACATATTATGTAATAACCAAACACCTAATACTGTTTGTCACAGTACTAGAACTAAGCTCAAAAAACCATGGTAACCAGTGCATATGGCTCGAAAACCATCAGACCCATTTCAAATAAGATTAGGCACATTTTTCATAATTTTAATGTTATCTAATTATGTAAATTAAATCTTGTTTATCTGAACTTTTATAAAGAAAATATTTTCCATTGACATTTAAAATAATGACCATACATATACCTGTTATATATAGTTCATATATTCAAGTATATTTCCTAAATTCAAATATTAAATTGACTTGTAGATTTGAGTCTTTAAAGCATAAATGGATTATTCTGTCAGAGATTTCTCTAAGGAGTAATGACAACGTGTATAAAGAAGGAATTTAGGTTTTTCTTAAAAGTTTTATCCTGCAGCAAACAATAATTGGATCTGGTGAACTAGTTCAAGCAAAACATCCAGTAACAGAATTTATCCTTATTTAAATGGATTCTTTTGGATTTTTTTTGTGAAAACAACAAAGTGAATTAATACCTTTAAAAGTAAAGGCAAACTTTTTGAAGAAAATGATACATAAAGGCTAGCAGGAACAACATCACATGCAATACATTTCAATGAAGGGGTAATGGAGCAGTTCTTGTTGTAGTTGTGGAAATAAAAATATTTCAAGAGAGACAAAGAGCTGATGTTATGAAATAGCTTAGTAGGCTAATAACTCTTCCTCATTACTTCATGGTGACCACCTAACTAGTGTGAAAAAGTCTTCTTAGTTGAGAAACAGAGAGTAATACAAATCTGAAAGACTGTCTAATACTCTAGTACATCCAAGAAGTTTTACTGCCCATGTTGTGTTCCATTAATCAGTAATCAAGTCCCAAAACATTGTACACACGTGTATAAGATTCTGCCTTTTCAGTTGTTTTCCCTGGTAGAAAGTAATCCCTATTTTGTTAGATATATTTAATCATTTTAAATATTTAAAAATAATACTACTTGTGTTGGCTGATGTTTACCAACACATCCAATCAATTTACAACTGCCTGCAACCTAAAAATGCTCAAAATATGCTTATTTTTACTGGGCATTCACTTGCCACAAATTCACTTTAAATCATCTACTTATTTTAACAAGCAGTAAAGGGGCTATAAACGAGACATAACCTTTGTAGCTGATGTTGATTTTGATGTTGGATTTTGGTGGGTTTCTAATTTATTTCAGTTGCAAGTACTTTTTTTTGCTGAGTCTTTTGTGAATTTGTCAAGTTGAGTTTTCATTTTAGATTAGAAGAATAAACAAAGTCATATTAAAATGGTGAACCCCCATTAATACCAGAAGTAACTAAACAAGAATTCTACAACCTTGTGCAATTTAGCAAAAGGGCACATAATTGTAAGGCTAATTAAAACATATTTAAAAATTATGTATCAACCACAACGATGAATATCTCTATTCTTGCCATTATGATAATTTTTCTCAAAAAATGAGAAGCCTCAAAAAAGATAAGTCATGTTCCTGTAAACAGATTCTGTTGTGAGCTCTGAATGTTAATTATTACTGAATGTGTTTATTATTTATTGGAAGTCCTCATGGAAAATGTCACACTGAAAGAAATAGAGGCAAAACCATTAAAATTCTGCTTTCACCATTGGCAGTCTGTATGACTCAGATAGCTTTGTAACACTATAACACAATTCTGCTTTGTTTGTTGATTTTGTTTAATCTTATGTATTATTTATTCCGTTGGTGAAAAGGTTGTATCATGGCTTTTTCATTGCTTTCAGCACAGCAGTGGGCTACAAAGTCATAATACTGAGCTACTTATGAGTCTATTGTGCTTTTGGATTCTTCGGTACTTGAATGAATAGAATGCTACTAAATTGAAGATAAATAATTGTGATTACATATTGAAGCACTACCTGCCATTCATTATTTTTGCATTAGTATTGAAATGCACATTCGTAGAAATGAAGAGCAAAAAAAAATTATAAATGCAGACTAATGTACTCTGCTGAAAAACAGTTTACCGAAATTTCAGACATTTAGAAAGACATATTATGCCTTCCCAATTTACTAATGGGATTGGTACAAACATCAAAATGGAAATAAAATGAAAATTTAACATCCAACTTCTTATCACATACCAGAAGAAAATACATTTAAAGGTGGTGATTTATTAAATTGTGCATTTCTTCACCTTATCAAGTTGGTGTTCCAGTGACATTGGAGCAGTGGCCATAATTGACAAGCTCTCTTCTGCATCCCCAGCAACAGACTACAGTATCCTCTACCACAGCTCACCTTTTTTAACATGAAAATGCCCACTGAAAATGTTAACAAGCAAATACAGCTTGGTTTTAATATCTGTTTAGGTGCTTTATGTATTTGACATTGCGTTTCACCTGCTGTTGACATCCTTTTGACCTGCATTTGAGATTTTTTTTAGCATTCCCATAAACCTGTATAGGGGGAAATGTAGTTTGGGCAAGTACAGAAAAATATTTGACCCCAAAAAGTATAGTGTAATTTGATACATAGTTGATGAAAACAATTAGTATTTATCTTACAATGCATTTCATTTTGTTTGTCTGATTGACTACAATCTTTTGAAAAGGATGTCAGATAGGTTGCCAGTTAGCAGTTCCCCAGGACCTAACACCCACAGAAACGATGCATCCCCCCACTCATGCTGATTGAAAGAACACACAACCTACTTGAATATGACCGAAGAAGTAAACATTGATAGGAACACAGATTCAAAATTCTGCACATACTTTATACCTAAATATAGACAATGGAACCAAATATTAAAATACTTTGCTTCTAAACAAACACAATAGTAAATGCAAATATTTCAGGGAATGAGTTTCTAGGAATAAAAAAAAAAGACAGTACATAGCAAATAATGAGAGCATTTTAATTTGTCGCTGATGGATCAAGCTGTTGATACAATATTACCTAAATATAAGGACTGTAAAAAGAAAAGCCTAATAAACAAAGCAAGTTAGTAATGACATAAATGAACCCCCCCAAAATTATTGTATGTGAAAATGTCTGCCTAAGGGGTTCCTTAGTAGACTGTTAATCATTGCACTTCCCAGATGCCATTCCTTGCATATTAGTCCTGGGAGAACTGAATGCTTAAACAGCACAACCTGCCTCAGGAGGAGGAAGAAGATTGGAGGATTTGTGCCTAGGTTTGGCACTGACACTTGACCAGGGACCTTGCATCCACCACATTTAAGGACTGGTAAATGGTTATATATTATTACATTTTTAGGTAAAGATATAAGTTATATCTTATAAAGCATATTTGAGATGATTTGGTACTGATTATAGCATGACTACTGAGAAAAACAAACAAAACATACATGCAAATATACCTCTGACATATACCACAGCGCTGTACAAAGATCAGCGGTGCATTCACATGGGTCTGAGTCATATGTCTAGCAAGTTTGGTTGAAATCTCTCCATGCGTTTCCTGACATATACACATACATACATACATACATACATACAAATATAGCTCTGACATATAGCACAGCTCTGTACAAAGATGACTGGTGCACTCACAGGAGTCTTAGGTATGGTAAGTATGGTTGAAATGTCTCCATGCGTTTTCAAGTGATGGTGGAACATACACACATACATACAGACATACACACATACATACAGACATACTCACACACACACATACACACATACATACAAACATACATACACACATACATACATACAATTTTATCTATAGATTTATATAGTTCTGAGATATACCATAGTGCTGTACAATGAAACACTGAGCTAGACCCATCAGTCTCTGTACAGAGGTGCTGACACTCTAATGTCCCCCCACAGTCACACACTAATATTATACATGTATACATACCTCTGACATATACCACAGGGCTGTACAAAGATCAGTGGTTTCATATGTCTAGCAAGTTTGGTTGAAATGTCTCCATGTGTTTCCTAGTGATTACCAAATATAGCTCTGAGATATAGCACAGAGCTGCACAAAGATCAGCAGCGCATTCACATGAGTCTGAGTCATATGTCTAGCAAGTTTGGTTGAAATGTCTCTATGTGTTTCCTAGTAATGTTGGAACATACATACACACATACATAGAAATATAGCTCTGATATATAGCAAAGAACTGCACAAAGATCAGCAGTGCACTCACATGAGTCTGAGTCATGTGTCTAGCAAGTTTGGTTGAAATGTCTCTATGCGTTTCCTAGTGATGACATACACACATACATACATACATACATACATACACACATCCAAATGTAGCTTTGACATATAGTACAGCACTGTACAAAATATCTGGTGCACTCACATGAGTCTAAGTCATATGTATGGGAAGTTTGGTTGAAATGTCTCTATGCGTTTTCGACTGATGGTGGAACATACATACATACACACACACACATATATACATACATACATACGATTTTATATATATAGATTCTGTTGGAGTATATTGAAATACCTGATGCCAAATTCAGGGGATTTTTACATCACCTATCTCAATTTCCCCTGGATTAGGGATTAAAGGGCCAGGATGGGGCCTTGTATAATTTTATTGCTGCAGATTTGCGGATTCTTTATTCAGAAATCATGCCCAGAGTGTCCAGGAAGAAATGGTTGGGCAAGGCACTCCTCACTTTTCCAAGGCAGAAATTGAGGATGGCACTGGAGCACCTGGCCATTGATAAAAGAAAAGTTGTCTTTTAGACTAGGGGTTGTTGCAGGCTGTATGCTGGGAGAGCATAGGAGGTCTCCAATGTTTAGGTCCAATATATTTCAAGAGAGCATTAGAGGAAGAGAGCCAGGGGACAAAATTTGTGTTTTTTTTTCCCTTGTCATGTTGTGCTAACCCTGCTAAGGAAAACCCTGGGTATTGATTTGAGTTGATGCTTTTTTGTGAATAAAAGTGAACAGAGCACCCTGAAATTAAACTGAAATACCTCTCTGCAGTGAGTGCATGTAGCAAAGCATACTTTAAAATGCACCCAGAAAGGGTTTAAGACAAAATGCTGGAAAGTTCCAGTGGCCAGCACAGATCTAAATCCCATAGAGCATCTATGGAGAGATCTAAAAACTGCAGTTGGGAGAAAAACCCCAAATCTGGGAGACCTAGAGCTGCTGGCAAAGGAAGAGTGGTCAAAAATTCCAGTAGAAAAATGTTAAAGTCTCACTGATTGTTCCAGAAAGCCATCAACATCAGTTATTTCTTCCAAAGGGTGTGCAAGTGTCCAAGTTGTAAGTAGAGGGTGCCAATAAATTTGTCCAGGCTATGTGTGTAATGTTTCAAAATTTTTTCAGTTTTTTTTTGTGTTCTTTAACTGCCAACAAAAGAAATTTGCAATAAAATTTGTAATTGCAACAATTTTTGTAAGACGTGATACATTTGACATAAATGACATAATACAGGGGTGCCAAAATTTTTGCCATGACTGTATATATATATATATATACATATATATATATATTATATATATATACAGTTATACAGTAATATATATATATATATATTACTGTATAACTGTTGAATTGTTCCTTTTTTTAATTTTCTTAAAATGCAAGAAAAAATTAATAATGCAGATAATGTATCATGTATTGATTCATAAAGTAGACTAGAGTTATCAAATTGACAAAATACAATGCCATTGCTGGTTATAAGGACAAATAACCTCAACAATAAAATATAAATTAGCTAGGTTGTAACTCAAAAAAACATTAAAAAAAGAAAGAAATCATCAAGCAGAGCGTCAGGTGGCTATGTATTCAAAAGAAACAGCTTGAGAGTTCTGTACAAATGAAACTATTGTGTTTCAAGATCATAATAATGCATTTCAAAAGCACCAGTCAATATTCCATCCTGTTGGGTAGTTGTTTTTCCTATACCATAGAATGCAGGTTTTTCTGTTTCCACCAAAGATTGAGATATAACCATGCAGATAAAAAGTTTTAAGGCAGTGCAAGAAATAGACACGTACAACATTACAGAACAATTACAGATAGCCCTTTATTTAAAACCAACTAAAAAATCATTGATTCTCAGAAGCTAGAAAAAGAAATATCAAGCTAAATTCAGAGGTAAAGGAACAAAGAAGAAACCAGAAGCTAAAGGGCTAAAAAGAAAATCTCATACAATAGCCATATAGGTGAAATTAAACACAGATCACAGCAATTTCAGGACTTTCTTGTAAACACTCAGTAGGTCAAATGTGATTTGATATGTTGATATGAAGAAGAATTGCAACCTTGTTGAACTAGTTGCAAGTATCCGAGTTGTTATGTGTTACTGCACAATATATTCCAGTTCCTAGCAGTCTTGCTAAATCTTTAATTGTAGTGACGCTGTCAGCTGTTAAAAACTGAAAAGTACAAAAATACCTGCTTTTAGTTTTATTAGTAAAAAACCTTCCTCTATGTGCTGTTCTTGTACTAGTTTCACTTTGTCACTGGTAGAGACTGACAGTCATATTCCAACTTGGATTGGAACTATTCCTATCTTAGACTGGAACTTAAATTTGAGAAATCCAAGTTCCAATCAGACATTACTAGTTATTTACAGGTAAAGTAAGGTGCTAGATGATGGCAGCTGACATTATCCTGGTGGCTGGGTTGGCAGAGGCATACTGTATCCATCACTGACAGATATAGTATACTAATTTACTTTACTGTTCTTAGCACCTCACCCAATAGACAAATATTGTCAGGGCTTCAGAATTTCAAAGGTTTTAGATATTTAAATGTTGTTTTTAATTTCACTCAGCAGTAAATAAGCTTTTAAACATGCCCATACTAACCTTTTTAACTGCAGGCACTTTGCAGGTACCTTTTTTTAAAACTCATCCTATTTATTATTGACTACATTCAGTGTTTTTGCCTTTAGCTTGCAGTCCATTGCAAAAGGTCATTTCTGTTAAAGAACTAAATAATTCCTGCACACAATCAGCTGCACTAGAGTTGCACTACCTTTTAGCAATGTTACATTCTCCTCTTGTGTGACTGCTATTCGTTGTCATTCTCTGCGCTGAATGAAACCAGCAGACATTCAGATGATGTGCTAAAGAGTAGACACAGTCAAATCACAGGATGCACTAACAAAGCACACAAATGCTTTACAATATCTTGTATTTATGTTGAGTTATAAATTCACAGAAGAAGGCAGCAGCATGATGTAATTACTTTTTCTGCTAACAACAGACTTACTTCATGTATGTAATACACTGATGTGAGATTTTCCTTTTGTATGTCTGCAAAGAGGTGCTGAGCAAAAAGAAGTATGATGGCTTGTTTGGCACACAAGCTCAATGTGCTCTGAAAGATAAAAAGATAAGATTGAAAATATCATCACAAACATAGCAGATGTCTCTTTAATCATTAATAATAATTTGGCACAAAGCTAAATAAATGCAGTCAGTTTTTGATGTGTATAGTGTAATTCACTGGCACATGATTGTGTAATGCACGTGAAAAGACGAATGCTATTATGCTGCTATTATGCTGCTATTAAGGTCACCTATAAAACAAATCAAGTATCTAATTCAAGTAAACTACAGCCTCAGTACCTCCCATCTACGGCCCATAAGAAATGTCTTTGTCAACATATTGGCATTACGTTACTATAAATACAGAAGTTTTTTTGCACAGATTACATTGAAGCAAAATTAAAGTCAAAATTTCCCTGTAGTATAGATTGCCCACACTATTAATACTTCTAGGAAGCGTGCCACAATTAGCTTGCTACTGTCAGAAAAACATTTGCTATTGCCCAGTAAACAACACAGGAAGAATCTATGTGACAGTTGAACCAGTTGTTCAAAATGTCTCTTTGCTCACATTTACAGCTCCCACTTATGACTTACCCATGCACAATGGCTGCTTCCAAGGCCATTATACTGTGGAACTGTGTTATTTTACATGGATGACATTACTTAGAGAAAAGGGCAGGTAGGATAAATGGGCTTTAACTATTTAAAGATGAGCTTTTTATTGTATGTTTTCACAAACTGTAACTCTGTTTTAACATGCAAAAGGTTACAGGAAGATGTCTGTATGCCTTAGATTCATATATGGAGTTATGAATGTAACTATAGTATATTTTAAACGACATATATACTATAAAGACTGAGGCTGATATACCTATACAGCCTATACAGTCACAGTTGTACCAATTAATAAACTATACATAGGTAACCTATGTATTTTTTAATAATTTTTATATCTGTGACAATTTAATAAAATATAAGCACATACTGCCAAAAAAAACAGCTTTACTTCTCTTTTGATCCTGTACAGTATAACAGAGGATTTTGCTATCCAATGATTCTAAAATACTCAGCAGGTAATACACAGCATAGCCTACTTTTTGGGGTAATTTATAAGATGCAGGCTATAAGGTAAAACCTACTGTGCTCCATGGAGTTCAGCAGTTAAAGCTCTGTGATTTAAGAACAGCCAATCAAAGCACATTGGTGAAGAATACATTTGTATTCCATGTTTTTTTCAGATCAATGAATGTTTTATGAACAAAAAGTTTGATGTACAAAAAAAATGTGGGGTACTTAGCAGGAAATCCCCACACTGCATACAGTCAATATGAATGATAGAACTTTTAACTCCATCTAACATTTTTTTTTAATATATCATGTATACTTGTATATAAGCTAATTCAAATATAACCTTTGCCTTTCTATTTTTGCCTTAAAAAAGGAAATCCAACAGCTGGAGTGAAGTGAGGTAGGCATACCACTCCCCCCCCCCCCCTCCCAACACAGTGATTCAAATATAATCTTGGTTTATATTTGAGTATATGGAGTAAATTATATAAATGTACAAATAATGAAGATGTTCACTAAACACCCAGTATAAATAATCTTTTTAATTAATCCTTAGAATTAGTCATCTACGCCTTCATTAAATGAATGGTAAGTAAGTAATGAGTAAATGAGTGCAAGTTAAAAGGGTCGTTGAAGAGGGTTTTATAATGAATTCTGTTTAAAAATAAAAAAGCCATCACAGCAGAATACCAAAATTACATACAATATTCTGAAGTGAGAAGCTAATGAGGGACTGAAAAAGCGTAGATTTCTGTGCATACATCTGTAGTAGTTACATTTCTTCATAAATTTATAAATAGATGCATAAAAGTAATGCCTTCATTTCCTGATGACTGTTGCTTTATAGGCTGTAGTTTGGTGCACATAATTTCAAGTCTCTCCCTGAGCATCTTAAAAGCTGAGAGATGGAACAGCATGCTAATGTTATGACTGTACTGCAGGTCTGCGGAAATAAAAGGTCAGAAAGACAGCAACACATGCAGCCCCCTGCTGTGCAGAGTGTGGAATCCATACCTTTAAATCCCAGTGATTCTCTGCAGATTCTCATGAAGCAGACAAGGAGCACATCCAGAATAACAGATTGGTACTTCTTTGTCATTATTTGATCAGGCTATGTTGTGTTTGTATGTTTTATGTCCAAATGTAGACCTGGTGGTTGAGGGCGACGTTAAAATCGATTTATCTAGTTCTGCTACTGAAAATACTCTCTGACAATCTCTATCATAAGAAAATGTTCTTATGCTTAACAACATACAAAAACAGAAATGTTATCAGAGTTAAAAGAAGGAACACAATAATTGTATGCAAAATATTGTACTGTTTAGGTTTACCATTAGATGCAGTAGCTCAATCTATACTTTCTATATAATTTTCTTCTATCAGTAATGGAAAATTGACCAGGGAGCTTATCTATGTAAGAAAAAATAAGTGTAAAACATACACTCGCTTTGGGACCAGCAAAGTAACAAACATTCTGTGCAAAGGATATATTAACAGTAAATAAATCTGAATTGAGCAGTAAGTAAATGGCCTAATCTAGTATGAAGCCAGGCTCCAATTTTTATTGTAAAAATGGCTGTTGTAAGGCATAGAGCAACAGGAACACCTTACACATGGCTAGTAGCAACTCCAGAAATGCTTACACCCTACACACAAAGACTGATTTAGCCCAGCAACCTGTTAAATTGCATTCTGTTCCTTTAGCATTACTAATATAAATTATCTATCTATCTATCTATCTATCTATCTATCTATCTATCTATCTATCTATCTATCTATCTATCTANNTATATATATATATATATATATATATATATATATATATATATATATATATACACTAACTGAATCGCGTCCAGTTTTTTCTGCTTTACCGAGAGTTCCCACTGTTGAATGGGAAACAAGGTAAGGAAATATGCTCTTTGTTGGTACCCTAGATAAAAATTAGCATTTAACCTCTGCAGCGAGAAGGGGAATGCCATTGAAAAGGTACTTTTTAATTTTTAATTCTGATATAAAATAATATTTGGTGACAACTAAATCATGCTTTTCTACTTCAGTTGTCAACCAGTACATATATTCCCCAATCTATTCAGGTGGCGTGCTGTAAACAAATCGGAACTCCCTGGTTTATATTTTTGAAGTAGAAATTTATATGCAGGTGTTACTTAGATGTCATTCTGCTTTCCAATTTTCTGAAGCATGGAAGTATAGTATACTTTTAACCTCACTGGCAGTATTCTCGAGTTTTCTTGGGGTTAATTTTCAGTACCAAAGCGGTAACCCTGAGGGTGGAATTTTAAATGGGATTAGAAGGATTACCTTGTCCCCATGTGCCCGCGGCATCCTCCAGAGGTGCCCATGGGATCCTCCAGCAATGTCTGCGAATGGCGTCCTCCAGCGGTGCCCGCGCGGCATTGATGCCGCATGTTGATGCCTACCCGGCATCTGCGGCCCTGGCGTTTGAACATTGAGGACGCAAGGCCAGGGGAAGCAGATGCTGGGTGAGCACGGGACGCAGCGTGGGGCTGGAGGATGGGAGCGTGCAGCTGGGGGTGAGAAATTTAAAATAATAAGTATTTTGTACCAATTTAACATTTAAAAATACTTATATATTCAGACCTCCGGGGAGGATAAATGATCTGTTGCAAACTTTGAAGCATCTGAGGCTTTAGCTAAGATTTGATTAGACCTAGGCAAAACATGGTATAAAATATTGATTTATAATGAATAACACTACGCTTCACTTTCTGTTTACAGATCCTAAACGCTGTTGTGAATTTGTCAGGTTTGTAATGTGGTCTCTTAGATCCTTAGGTATCAATTTCAAAATTTCAGTGCTACAACATTCTTGGCTGTGCAATATCTTGAGGTAGCTAGACATCAAGTTACCTTTGCACTGATTATTCTGATCAATATTTTATTAATGAAGAAAAGTGTCAGTATTAAATCAGCCAGAGCTTTAATCCCTTTTTGCTCCCACTGACTCATGTGGCATAACACTCCCAAATTCAACTGTCTGTTAATTGAATAATATATACATAAACAAAAATGTACATCTTGTTTAATAAAGTTGGGAAGGATGGAACCAGAAAAAAAAGATTTTTTTTTGCAATGTTTAGGAACTGCAGAAAAGCGAAGGCTTAACAAAGCTCAGCTGATACATAAAATGTGTTAAGCGTACAACTGATATAAAAAACTTGGTTATGGTGTAAGTTCAGCGGATGACGCACGTTCAGCAGGTAGTGAGGTCTGGTCCCAATGTGTTTTGCAATGAGGATTTTTTGGGGGGTAACGGGAGAAAACAATGTAGGGTGCATCCAAGTACTGTTAAGGATGTGGAAGAGGGGAAGAGATGGTTTTCCAGTGGTATCTGATACAAGGATCCTCAAAGAGGGACATAAGATGAGTGGTTAGGGAGCCCCTGAGGGTAGGCAGGTTGTGGAGCTGTTTAAGCTAGGTAGGCCAGTATCACAGGGAAAGCATGATTACCCATAAATAGATGCTTTCACCCTGACCAAGTTTTATACATTAGCTGAATGCTGTTTAGCTTTTGTCTTGACATATCCTAAGTATCCGCTGACTTTTGTCTTGCTCTTTTTAAATAAATTTAACTTTCCCCCCCAAAAAACAACTTTTTTCTTGTTCTATCTATCCCTATCTATCCCTATCTATCTATCTATCTATCTAAAATTAACTAGATAAATTTTTGTTTTCGTAATATGGGGTTGGCACTAGTTGAACTCTTACTACAACCAAGAGGAACAATACACAACAATATACAATATATATACATAATTGAAGCATTTTGGTATATCTGTTTGAAACGTGCCAAAAAGAGCTTTTGATCTTTACATTTAATGTATGGTTGTTGTACTTATAGCCCTATTCTCATAGTTTATTATTTGTCTAGTGTTTATAAACAGTTAAGGGACAGTGTGATGCATTAGTGTTTCCACATGCACCGTGTTTGAGACAGCTTGCTTATGTTCATGAGCATTCAGGGCCATGTTTTAGCTGCTTGGTCATAAATACAACTTTGTGTCTTTAATTTGCCATGTGTGAGGGAACATTGAAGGGCACAATAAAGCCACTTTATATTTGTACTAAACACATTTTCTGCTCTCGTTATATTGTTTTTATGATATTCTGTTTTATTCTGTTTGACTGAGAGTTTGTTTGCCCTTTGCCAGCAATTATCAAACTATCATTGATATTCTGATGCATACATGATTATATTTATTTCTTTAATGTACTTCATAGATTTTTATTACATTTAGCTCTGACATACACATTAGGTCATTTTCAAAAGATCTGTTTTTTACAAACTAAATGTACACAGTCAAAAAATATAATCAAGGTTTTAGATGTGGCCATTCATAGAAAATCTTTATTTTACAAATACGCATTTATTGTCTATTTTGAGCTCTCAGGCTCTGTCAACTTCAGTCCTGCAAATGAAAACATGCAAAAGCTTTATACATTACCTTTTGAATAACTTGCTTACTCAATAAATCAACCTGTACAATCAACTTTCTTTATAAAAATGTTGCTACTTTTGCAGTCTTCAGATGGAAGCTTGCACTAAATACCCCAGTTGCAGTTTTGAACTGCTCACAGTTACCTCCATTCTTTCTCTTTGGGGTTCCTGTGTGTAGCTTCTCCTTCAAGGCAGTGTTCACTGGCATAAGGAAGTGGTAACTGCACTGCAACCTATTACTCACCTAAAGCCATTGTCATGTGATGCTCCACCTCTGGATCTTTTTATTTTCTTCCTTGTTTTAAGCAAGGTCCTCATTTGGGAGTGCACATGCTTGCTTGACATGGATATTTTGGCTTCACATTGATTGGATACTCTACAATGGGGAAAGGGAGTGATATAGAAGTAAGGGAACCATGGGAGAATGAAAGGAAAGATCTGTTGAACAGTGTTGGATTAACAGTTCACACAATGAGGAAACAGTGTTGTAAAGCAACCCAAACAGTACATGGGTATATAGTGGGTTAGTATATCTTGCTTAATATGGTAAGGGACACTTGTATATGTGGGATGGAAATAGCAGTGAGAGGTGTCACTCTTACCTCTGCCTCGCTAAAGTGTAGGCAGCTCTCTCCTGCACATGCAGGCAGTTCATAGCCCGAACGTGCCTGCTCTTCCAGGTTTAGTATCACCTCCTGCTGGTCAGTAAGGAAATAGCCTCCTAATTGTCCTTGGCTATTTAGCTGGTTTAGACACAGTACTCATTGTTTGTGCAACATGTCTCCACTAGTGCCAAGCCCCCTAGCTCTGCTGAGCATTTCCCATACACCTGTCTGTAACTGAGTGCTTTCCCAGTCTAGCTCCTGTGATAACCCCTTGTCTCCCAGTCTGTTGTTTACCTGCCATTTCCCTTATGCTGTTCCAGTTTTCTCCAGTGTCTGCGACGACTCCTGTTTCTCCCATGCCTTCTAAGTTCCGTGTTTCCTTGACCTCCGTGTCACCGGTGCCCATTTTCTGTATTGCTGGTTCCTGACCCCTTTCTTTGTTCCTAACCTCTCTTGCTGCCTGCCTCAACCCCAGCTTTCCTTGACTATTCTCAATTCTAGTGATTCGGTACCACACTTTGTTCTGCCAATTCTGGTGTACCCAAGGACTGCAACCTGGCAGCAGCCTGCTTAGATTCTGCACCTTAGCCCATCTCAGGGCCCACACCACTATTGTGCAAGCCATAATGCTCCCTAGAGGCTCCGTCCCTTCAAGATAGACAAGAGGGACCAGGATTTTGCCCAGAGATAGGCAGCTATTGCAAATAATGTTTCTAGAAACAAAATTTTTGAAGGCTGTTGCTTAAACACATTACACTAACATCTGATATTGTCAGTCATTTTGTATTGTCAGACATTGGGTGGTTTTTTCAGACATTTTCTGTTCTACCCATGCAACTTTGGTGCATCTGGCTGCCGTATTGACTTTCCTTACCAAAGTCCCTGAATAAACTCCCATTGACTTTATTGGTGTTCAAATGTTTGGCAGAACAGCTCTATAACCTAAATGAGATAATAGGAAATTATTTACACAATCAAAATTTCTGCTTAACATGCAGAAACTGCAAAAATAAATGCTTTGTGGGAGCTAAAAACACATACAATGTTAGACATGAAATAATCCCTATAACCAATTTGGTATTCATCTGTGACCAATATGCAAAATGATTCATTTCTTTTTCCAAAAAAAGCAATATTAGCTGCAATATCAAAAGCTAGCAAAGTACTTTCTTGTATTAAAAGAGGAATAGACTGCAGAGATGGAGACATAATCCTGCCCCTGTACAAAACATTTGTCAGACCACATCTGGAATATGCAGTCCAGTTTTGGACACCAGTTCACAAAAAGGACATTGTGGAATTGGAGAGAGTGCAGGGAAGGGTAACTAAATATTAAAAGGAATGGAGGAACTCAGCTATGAGGGGAGATTAGCTGAACTGAATCTATTCTCCCTTGAGAAGAGACGTTAAAGGGGGGACGTATTATGTAAGGTCAGTGTATTGCATGACATGATCTTTGGAAATGATGGGCAAATCTCAAAACTTCCAATGATTTAAATAAATTATTTTTGAATGTCTAACCATCGCAAGTCCAAGTATTGAGCTGGAATACACTGTAAATCAGAGTGTTTTACTGAGAAAATGGCAATCTAGTACTAATCTGTGAAGTGGTATTATATATAGTGTTTGTATTTCAGAGTCTACTTATTCTTTGTCAAGATACAAGAACTACATGACAGCCAGCAGGAACTCATTTTATGATATAGCCGAGTAGCCATATTTACTGCATGAAAATAAATGATCCTATCTCAGTTTTAATGCAATTTATAGTATTCGATGGCAACGTTGAACATTTTGTATCTAACTCACTCTGGATAAACTCTGCTTGTACCAGGTAGTTTTATCTTTATTACACTTTAGTAAACTCTACAATGTTTTAGTTTCCAAATGCTCCAGTTAAAAGAACCAGTCTACTTTTGCACTCCTAACTCCTACTAAAGTTTTGAGGTCATTCAATCAACAACACAGCTCTCTGATGGCGGTAACAGAGTGTATCAGCTGTGATAATTGCTCCAACAACCTGTATGCACTTTATCTCTGCCCTGCAATTTACTTTAAAAGGTATCATTGGGATTTTATAGAAGTTGCACTGGAGCCCATTACAAAAGAACTGTTTGAATTTGCATTTGTTAATCTGCTTCTTTTAATAATGCAAAAAAAACAAATCAGGAACAGATTTTTTTTAAACATTTAAATTCTGCAGTTAGTAAACTGCTATAAAAATAAGCATTTGTGCATGTTTAAAACTGCTACTTAGCATTTCTAAGTTCTGCAACAGTTTTAAGGTTAAGTATCTGTTGTAAATAAGTGGTTGAAGTTTCAGCACAACAGCAAAAAAGAGCCAGTCACTATTTGGCTGCACAATCACACAAAGCTACAGTTGTCCCTTTTGTCACAAAACAGACAAAAAGTTAGATGCTAACATACATAACCACAAAATGCACATGCAAACTGCTGATTTCAGACATAATCATGTTAATATATCTTCACCATTGTATTTTATGTAGTTCTACAGATAATAAAAGCACAAAATGGATGATAGGTATAATAACCTAGCAAATGTCTATCTTGTTTTATTATCAAGATATGGGAAGATGTCACAATGTCACTACATATTTTCTAGAATAAAAGACAGGAAATTAATAACCAATCTAGATATTGTCTTTGTTATATTGTATTTTTTCAATATAAATACTTTTTAATTGAAACCATGGCTTCTTTCCATTTTTTTTTATAATATGTGGTCATGCTATCCAGTGTGAATATTCTGATACTTAAGGAATTCTTTAAAATGTGAGGGCTTTCTGTAGAGTTTGAACCTTCTTACTCTTTACAAATTTTTTTAATATGTGATCTTGCCATGCAGTTTGAAGCTTAATATTTTAGTTTTTTTGCAATTAGCATGCATTAATAAATTAATTATAGGAACACAGATTTTTAAATTTTTAATATAGCTTAGTTATAGTGTAAATATATATATCCATAGATTCTAAACATCAATAGATGGTTATGTTTCTTACTACACATTTATTTGGGTAACCAAGTTAGCTACATTCAAGGGTAAAACCCCTGACTATGTTTGCTTGAGCTATATAAAGTAGACCTAGTTAAATGCCATGATTGTTGTACATATAAACTAATATTGTGGGTTGAACTGCTTTTTTGCATAACTGTTTATTTATGTATTTAGATATACCACACATTTTATGTTCTGAACATTGTTTATTACAAGGCATTTAAACTTGCCTCTGCTCTTTTTTTTTACCTAAAGTCCTTTTTGAAATATTTTCTCATCAGATAAAGTTTTCTTTGATACTGCTTAGCACAGATGATATTAGGATATATTACATAACAGGAAGTGGTTGAGTGGTTGAAACACATTTCCAAAGATTGATGCTTCCTAATAACTGTTATTTTTTTGGTAACAGCTGTAACAAACTGTTCTGACACTGTAAAGAGGTTTTTATTCTACTTGTAGTTGTTTGCCCTTATTAAGGACAATTTGGATACTGCAATTTTTTTTGCATCTTTGAAGCATACTATGATTATAAATATGTATTTTACACAAATCTGTGTGTTCATGATTTGGGTAGGGGGTACTTTTGCAGACTAATTGATGCCATAGTAAGGCTGGTAGGCTTTGGTTATTATACACTTGGTATATTTTTTTTTTTTTTTTTTGCTTTTGACAGTACTCAATTAATTAGGCTCAGACCATACTAGACTATACAGTTTTATCTATAAACCAGGTCTCTGTTATATTTTTTTCTTTTACAATGTAAACAAGGTTTGCAAAGTATGCACAAGATGGTAGATAACCAAGGGTTAAATTTATTTGTGAAGGATAAGTTGCATTTATCTGTGTTTTTTTCACAGTGTATTAAATACCAACCCCAGACTAATTTGGCAGTACTAACACAGTTTTACATCTGTGACCTTGTATGTTCAAAAAAAACTGAAACAATGGTGTTTAAAACACAATTAGACACTTTATTTTCCCCGATTTATATAGATGTGTAATTACAAGCAGAATACAATACATAATAATGCAAGGATGACACCCTTTTTGGAAAATGAAGTGTGGAGTGTGGTTAAAATTGGTACACACACATACACATATATGTGTGTGTGTGTGTGTGTGTGTGTGTGTGTGTGTGTGTGTGTGTAGTCTAAAAAGGATTTGCATGTCTGTTGTGCTTACATATACATACAGAAAATCTGGAGTGGATTTCCTAAACCTCATTAGGTATTAGTTAGCAAATGTTTTCAATTCTGGACCAGATCCATTCCAAATGTGCTGGATCACCCAGCTTCACTGGTGAAAGTGTATTCTCTCCAAGCTTGGAGAACTTTAATAAATCAGGGCCTATATGTCACTCAATGAGTACTGCAGCCAATTTCCAATACCAAGGCACATCTCTAGCCCTCTACCCCTCTGTTCATTAAGGCTCTCTCCCTGATAAGGGACTTTTGCATTAGAGCTCTTTTGCATTTGCTCAGGCTGTACCCTCCTTCCTCTTGGCACACATACAAAAATTGCACTGCAATCTGTAAAATCACATAGTAATCTATAAAATTAAACATACAAATATCTATAACATCTGTATTTTGCAAGTAAATGGAAAACACGATGTATTTGTTCTACGTGTAGTTCACTACTCATCTAGTGAGCTTGTTGGCCTGTTATTTGATTGTTACAGTTAGGCACAAAAATTTAAACACTGAGGGCAATTCAGAGAAATAAAATGCAATAAATTTAAATGCTGAATTTCTAGATTTTATTATCTTTTACAGTTGATCAATCTTTGTTTCTCAGACACAGAACCCCCACTAATCAGAGCTGCCCAGCAAATCAGCTTGGACAGCACACTATATACATATATCTTTTTGATAGTTTATACAGCCTAAATTCTTTTTTTGTATTACTTTTCTTATTTTCCCTGGAATGCATGTATTCTTTGGTCAAGACTTGCAGCTATGAAAATTTTAAAAGTGAACAGTTTTCTAAAACTCTCATTCTGTAAGAGACTTGAAACACAGTTCTAGCATATAATTAACTGGGAACAAAGAATAAAATACTTCTGGAGAACATTACGCATACACGAGTTGTAATCTGCATTTTTATCTCAGTCCACACTGAAGGTGACTTATGATTTTAACTGCACACAATATATTGAACAATAAGCTTGTTAGGAGTATACTAAAAACACACTGAACTTGTGGCAGAAACTATCACACAAGGGAATGTGTGTGGCAAAAAAGGGGAAGGGGGTGGGGGTTAACCTGCTGAAAAAAATATAACCATTTTAAACTTCACACATAAAAAAATAAAATAAATACATATACGAGAACTGTTTCATTTCTGTATATCCAGTTCTAGACGTACACTGCTCTGTCCCACAGCACAGTTCTGCATTTCAGGAACAGAGACCTGATCTCCTCCCCATCATTATCCTTTGACTGGACAGTGAAAGGAGAAGTCAAATTCAGGTACAATGCTTGTATTTAACAAATACATTTTAGGATGTATAGATCATTACAAAGTTGTATCAATTTCTGCCTTTCACATCAGACAAGAGTGGTGGAAATGGTAGCTAAGCGGAAGCATAACTGAACTAAGTGACTGATGTAAAAGAACAAAATCAAACAGATAAGAAGTAACAAGCGAACATTGATAAAAACAGTGAAAACAATATTACAGTGATAAAAAAAGTTAGCATGACAGCCAGAACATGCAGAGAAAAGAAATAGGGAAACAGTGATAAATAAGGAAAAACAAGTCCCACAATACCATTTACTTCATTATGATGCTGCAAACCACTCACAGAGGCATATCAGCAATGAAAATGTGCAGTACATTAGAAGTTTCAAATATGGTAGGACCTAGGTTATCTAAGAAGCAGATACATCCATAAGTAACCAGATGAAACATTGAATCTTATGGAAAATCAAAAAATATAAAAATATTCTGGTTAAAAAAAAAACTGTTATAAAACTGTAAACGTTAAATTGCTGCAATATGTGTGATTCCATATTCAACGTCCTTCAAACATAACTGTGCAAGCTTTGTGGAATTTTATGATTTACTGCATAGATTTCAATTTCAATTAGTCCTTTTTTCTGTAACTAACACAGAGTAATAAACTATGGCAATAATCTTGTGATTGGTTGGGCAGGAAAAAGAAGCATGTTTTATGCTTTTAGGTATTCATATGGATGTAAGGAAAAAAATAACATTATACCTTCATGAGGTCTAATATTGGATAAATGATTTAGCAGCAAGTTTTTTAAAACACTGCAAATGGCTAAAATAGCATTAATATTAATTGTATTAATCACAGAGTGGTACATGTTCTATATAGAGCTCAGGTAGCTGACACTAAAGTCATTGGACTATTACATAGCTAATCACATATGTTTTTACCATGTTTGTGAAATCTAGTGGTACACAAATAATTTTTAAGGGAGAAATTTCATTAAAATTTTAATAATACCAAAACTGGATTACTCACATTTTGTAAAACTCACAAATGCTTTCAATACATTTTATTTTTGACTTTAAACCATATTTAACATTAGAAGATAGACAAAAAAATTCTAATTAAAAAAATTTCAAAATGCAAATGAAGGTGGTATTCAAACACATATGTGTTTCAGTGTATTTAAATAGCAAACTCATTATTTGAAAAAAACAGCTTTGAACATGATGAGTAGTGTTGGTCGAATATCCCACTATTAGATCAAATAGCGGGTGATCGAATGCCGAATTCGAACACCATTGAAGTCAATGGTGGGAGAATTCGGGTTATTTTTAGGGACTATTAAGGGCTGCAAGATTCTCTATCCAAGAACACAGGGCACTAGATGTGATGAATGAGAAAACTTGTCCCCATTCAACCTCTAGTGCCCGGGGATCGCCTGCAGTCACAGCTGTGACCACAAGGTTCCCACGATCATGTGACCATGGGAACTGAACCGCAGATAAACTCTGCAGTTCCACTGCCTTTCCTGGGGCACTACAGGTTTATTAATGTTTTCTCGCAGTGGATAAAAGAAAAATGTAACAAATGTATCAGAATATTACTGTGCTGGAAAGTGTGTTACAGAGTAAGAGATATCATGTTATTGTAGGATAACCTGTATAAAAAAAAATAGGTAAATAAACACAAACACTCAATAAATTATTTCAACATTATTTTTTTAACACTTTTTTTACATTTTTTAATCCAAATTTTTACCGTCAAATCTCGTTTTTTTCGGGTCTTGTCTATCCGAATTCAGCCATATTCGGTCGAATATAAGGACAACCTGAATTCGAACACCAACATTAAACATCAGCCCTTATGTGTCACTAAAAGTTGGGTTCAAAATGTTACATTTCTTGTGACTTTTTGTCTAAAATGGTCATTAGGAACAAAAGAGAAGTTGGAGCTCTCCAGTAGAGTTACAGACAGAAATAGAAATAACTGAGAGGGTCTAACCATTTCCTTCTATAAAAGACGAAAATAAAAGTTTTGGCTGAACTTCAGCAGACAGAAGGGAAATGATGCAGTTATACATACATTAAAAACAATGATTACGTGTCTTAAATGCAGTAGTTTCCATTCAATATTATTCAATATTAGCATACTGCAATCCCCAACATAGAACAATCAAGCTGGGTAATGAAATGCACATAGTCTGAAAGTGGGCTTACTGTCAAAAGAAGAGGGTGGTGTAAGCAAAACTGATAATTCATTTCAGATAGTTCCCGGGTTACATATGAGATAGAGACTGTAGGTTTGTTCTTAAGCTGAATTTGTATGTGGGTGGGAACAGGTACATTATTTTAATATATTCAATTAGGACAGATGTTTGTTTCAACATATTGTTAGGCAGTGAGGTGTCAGTTACTATATAAAACCTCACTGTGAGTTAATCACAAACAAAGCAAAGCCTAGACATCCATAAGCATGAAGCCAAAAGCGGTAATCCCGAGTCACACTCAGGGTAGCTTTAAACTAAAAAAACTCACCTTGTACCATCCCTGTCCCCTGGCGTCCTGCTGGTCCCCGCAGGTCTTGGGGACACGTCCTTTTCCTCCAATCTCCAGCCGCATATCGCAGCATCAATCTCCAGGGTTTCCCGGTGACATCGGTGCATGCGTCGGTGCGGGCGGGCGGATTGGCGGGAAATTCAAATCATTTTGTATTAGATTTCATATTTCGTATTTTCAATACAAAAAATATTCATACAATATTGATATTATATATATATATATATATATATATATATATATAATATACATTACATGTTTAAAGTTTATTATTAAATTTAATAAATATTGGTGAGTTATGCCTAAGAATTGTAGCCTACAATGTAAAATTAAATTTCCATGCAAAAAAAAATGGAACACTTTTTGCATGAAAATTTGTACAGAATTAGAACGCTAGGGAGGTTAACTTAGAGACTAACTTGAGTATGTTACAACACTTTGATTGTCAGCCAGCTACTTCTGTGTCTGGGTCCTGCTGTATATGTAATGTAATGTGATGGTTGAAGAACTGGCTGTGATATCTAGTAGGGGTATCTGGATCAGGAAACTAACAGTACATGTAGGTAAATAGTCAAGAAATATGTTTTCAACTTTGTAATGCTGCTAATTTTTAGCTTAATGCCTAAAACCTATTCCAGACTTTTTTATACCTAATACTTTCATTGTTATAAACATTTGCTGTACAGAAAGGCACCAGAACATCTGAACAGTTTTGCATTGTTGTCTTTTTTTCATGATTGTGAAGTTCTGCTGTTCACAGCAGCCACATCAGCGTCACAGATTATATTAGGATGGAACACTGTGCGGTACAGAGAACAAACTAAAAAAAGGCAAAGCTCTTTCTGGTAAAGGTCTGGAAATCCTCCACTGTTCTATGTGTGTTATGAATGCAGCATGCCAAGACAGGAAAGCTAATGATCTTTAATTGATGTATGAGACTTTTGGCTGATCCTAAATGTTACACATCTGTGCTTTAGCAGATGTCCCTTTGTGACAGGAAGCAAGTTATTACAACCGGATTTACAGTACTCTCTATGTTTTTAGTACTTTTCAGAAATGGCAATAGAATTGCTTGTGTTTTTTATTGCAGTCAGTGACATTAAGTTGAAATGGAGGGACACATGTTGTTGCTTTACATTTAACAAATTATTGTTGAAACACTGATGTACATTCATATTAAATCAGAGCCAGATCAAGATCAAACCAAGCTTGCTTGGGCTGCCCAAGATAAGGGGGGAAAGGGTAAAGGTCTGAATTACAGAAAGAGGAAGGGGTAGAGAGAGGGTCGGGTCGCAAGTTAAGAGAAGTGGACACAGAAGAAGCGGTGGAGAGAAGAAAGGTTAAAAGGAGTGAGGAATGGAAGTTAGGGACAGTTTTTGAAGAAATAAATTTCTCACCCACCCACCCTGTCATAAAGAGTGGGGTAGGCGGTTGAGGTCTGATGAAAGGTAAGAGTCCTATGTTAATTATGAGGGGGGCCTTCAAGCTGGTGGGGTCCCCCTTTAACTGGTGAATGTGGTAGGCCTCTGAGGTGGTGCTGTGCTGCTAGGGGCCAAGGTGGCATGACGGTATTGGTCAAGATTTGATATGTAATGGTGATGCGGACTTTACCTATTGGACCTGCAACCTAGTTGTTTGGGTAAAATGGTTCTGTTAGGGATTGTGTCCTTATGTTAATAAAGGGGTTAATTTATAGGTTATATGGATGTTAATTTATTTGTTATTTATTTTAAGTGTATGTTTACAGATACATATATGCAGAGTTAATTTTAAAATTGTTAATTGAAATTGTTAAGTTGGTTATTTTATTGTTAAATAAACGGCTGCTTGGCACAGGTTTCAGTGTGTTAATGTGAGGAGTGTAGGGAAAGGGGGGCTGGCTGGCAAGTGGGGTGGGGAAGTTTTGGGCAAAGGTCCAAGCTACTCTAATCATGGTTATTATTGCTGATCAGACTGAGACACATATCCTTGGTTTTACAAAAGGTAAAATACACATTCGTAATTTATTTTGTAAATGATGCTGTACTATTCTGACAAGTTATAGTGTCAAACTACAAACAATTAATACTTATAAAATTCTGGACCAGATGCATTTGAGGTTTGCTGGATCACCCAGCATATGGGAGGGCATATCGATCTCCAGAGTGCCTTTTTAAAATACTTATGCTATATGTTAGCAAATTAAGATGTCTGCACTTAAATTACATATTTGCTGCACTTTTATTAAATGCAGGTTTACATAGGTATAGTCCAACACATCTCTCAATCCATTGCTAAAATGTATAGTGCCTTTCTAAATGTGCAACACAAGGGCATTCAGAAGGCTCCACATGGTCCCTTTCTTTATCTATGTATCAGGCAGTCATTAGGGATTATTTCCTTAGGCACCACTTTGAATATAAGCACAGTAGGCACATGTCCATATGTGGCAAAGGTAATAGAGTTCCCAAGTATAATTGATGGTGACAAAATATTTTTTATTCTAAGACCAAAAAGTAATTTCATTAAAATATTTTTATACAATCACAATATTCCAAGCCTGTGTTTAACAATTGATCCAAACAGAAAAATGATTTTTTTAGGACAGCAATTTGTGTGCCTACAGATTCAGAACAATCTATTCAATACGATTTTTAATGATGCTGGATGTTGTTATGATGTTGGATATCTGTGAAAAATCAATACACAACAGCCTTGCTCTACTGCAAAGTCATGGGAGGAAGTTGTTATCACTTCTTATCATTCCTATCAGCAGAAGAAAAGATAGCTGCATTTCCTTACACTGTTGCTCACAGTAGGCAGTTGTCAGAAATTCTTTCCTATTGTCTGTAATATGCACATCTATTTTCTCTCAATGTTTCTTTCAATCCATATTGCAATCACAACTTTGATAGATTTAAATCAATCCTCACAGGTATAATCAATGTCTCAACTTTTTAAATATTCATTTAGATTGTGATTGCTTTTGCTATTTGAGTTGAAGCCATTAGTTGAAATGCCAATGGTGACACAAACCACAAACAGTTTTGCAATTTCAATACCATAGTTAAACAATTGACAAAAAAAATTCTCTGATCACTTTTTATGAATTTCTTGTTGAAAAATAGTAATTTTTTGATTGAATTGATGTTTCCCTGAATGGATTGCATCACCAAACACAGATATTGAATAATTAATGGCTAGCTTTAAAAAATGTTTACTGGGCTGCACAATGCTGCACACAGAAACATCAGATAACCCTAGAGGGACAGTGTGGATGAAAGTTGAATACAGACACGTTACCTGCTGGTGTGTTCCAACAGACCAGGAAAAACTAGTGAAAACCTGTTTTTTGTTTTGTTTTTTTTGCCTGTCATCGCCAAAAACTGTCAACTCCCTTAATTCTTATTTTGTGTTTCTTTCTTTGTTGTAGAAATCCACCATATGTTTCTCTTCCCTATGTGTTGTCATGCTGTGCACATATTGTTAACAAGTTGTTAAAATTAATTCACTTTGTTTTGGTAAAAAAAATATTTTACGGTGTTTAAAGATATGCTCTTCTCCTGACTTACTGACTTGTCAATATTATCTTTTTGCCAGCAAGCATAATAACACAATTACCATACATGGTAGTTGTGACACAAATACTGTGATTAAGCTTTTCATTTTCTGTTATCAGATGAAAAAGTAAAATGTACATATGTTGCCTTATATCACCTTTATAGTTGTTATCATGGAACTACCAGTCAGAAGTGAACGTTATTTTAGCCAGAAAGCATATGTGTGTCAAAATAAATGCCACTATACTTGCTCCTCAAGTAATGTCAGATTTGCCTACATACTGTCAATGCAATATCCACTTACCATACCCCATTTTCACACTCCACTAAACATTTCCTTGTCCTCAATCCACACAAGCACAATTTAGGCAGTGAATCTTTAGGACCTATAAACTGCAGACATCCTCTTTTCAGTATGAGATAAGGGGGAATAATTATGGACACTCATTATTAAAGTATATATATATATATATATATATATATATATATATATGAAAAATAAATATGTTGAAAAAGTCTGCAATTGCCATGGGGCCTACAGATTTCTTACAAGACTATATGTTTCTTGGATGTTATATTACTTGGCCTAGTGTATAAATAAAACTTTCCTAACTAAATGAATGTAAAAATAAAACATTTTATTCTAACATCCATAAGAGTAATTGGTAGACTTACCATGTCAGCTGTTCCCAGTGTGAATGCAAAGTAACTCAGCAGACAATACATGCAAAGCAATGGATACTTTCTCATGGTTGTGTTTAAAATGCATAAACTCAAATACCCAATCGAAAATATATGCTAACAATCTACTTGATGCAGAGCTTTTCAGTTCTGTTGCTTGTGAAGAGTACCTGTTATTACTGCCTTTTTTGAGCAGAATGAATATTTACTAGTTTTCATAAAATTGATTAAAACTGCCGGATGCCATACAATCTTTTGCTGGAGTAAGTAGGAAACAGTTATTCATCATTCAACATGCTTTGAATTCTCACAGAAGTGTTTTTCATATTGCTACCATACTGGAACATATGTTTTATTACAATATTCCCCATGTTTAGAAATGGTGTAAAAGGTACTTGTTTATTTTAGGATCTAGCTCTCACATTATTTTCAGTGAAGAAACCTTTACCCATACAGTTGTACTTATAACAGCTATAACAGGAATGATCTAGTACACTATAACTTACAAATATGTTTTTGGATTGTAGAAGCATACAATGAGTAAATAACCCCTCTATCCCAAAAAAGGAACACAAAATGTAAACAGAAAAAATGTCTGTAATGGAACTCATTTGGCCTATATGTTGCTACAGTTCTCACCATTTAGCAACCTTGGAGTCATTCGGAACTGAACATTAAGGAACTGTATTTAAAATGAATCTTTAGGCAAAACCTTTTTAGTTTGGTTAGAAACTCCTTGTCAGGTTTTTATTGCCTGCTTTGTCCCTAACAAGGAGGATGTATAGATTAACACCTTGGTGGACACCAAGAAAAAATGTGTGCTGAAATTCAAAATTTGGCATTTCTATTTATCAATCACTTTAAATGCTTGTGTAGGAGAACTATGCTTTTAATTAGGACTTCATATACTAGGGATTCTGAAAATGTTTATGATTTGGTACAAAATCCTCTACAGAATGCTTCTGAATGTCTAAGCTTAAATACTTACATATGAATAGCTTCTAGTGCAAACTAGCTTCTCTGAAATCACACAATCGATTTAAATCGATCTTAATCATCTTAATCTAAATCAACTGGCTTCACAGTTTTATACAAACATACAATTCATACAAAATGTTTTAAACAAAATGAAGATAAGGTAGAGACAACATTTTTGATTTACAAATACGCATTTGATACAGGGTACTCATGTGAAATAAATTCCCAGAGCAATATGGGTATTAAAAACAGGGATCACAGGAGAAACTGTTTGTTCGTCTGTCTCTAAAGGCTTGTTCAGATCTGCGGTAAAAAACTACGAGTGTTACCGCTCCTGGATGCCTACTATGCACAGCTAGGTGTCCAGGATCATTATCAGGCAGAAATGCCTGTTTTTGCAGGCATTTGCAAATGCAAATACAGACATTTGCACATTTTTTAAAACCTAGTTAAAAAAAATTATATTTAGGCACTAAGCATTAGTAAAACCGCTCAAAACCACTTGTAAAAACCTCAGGTCTGATCAACCCCTAACTTAGAACATCCTCAACCTTAGTAAGAGTAGGTCACTGAACTGGTTCATTCAACGGTGTGTATAAATTTTAGCTAAAGCTACTAAGCTCGCAGTAAACAACATACTAATTTTTAGCTGAGCTAATAAATATAGACAGATAAATATGTGAAAGTCAGACTAATACTCCATCTGCCTACACAATATGAAAAAAGTAACAATAATATGCAGTATTTCATATGTAATAGACTGAAATAAGAGGAAAAAGATACCAAGTTAAATACTTTTTATATATAAACAAAAAATATATATGACAAGAATTATTCAACTCCTTTTAATGTTAGCTTGATAAACATGGTAGACAGGCTGTTAGAAATGACACACTTTACATAACTTGAGAACCTATCCAGAAAATCACAGCCTAGTAGCATATTTATATTACCACTTCGATAACAGTGTTAGAGACTATGGTTTGTCATTATTCTGGAAAACACATACAAAGAGAAGTTGTTGCAACTTTTGCATATACATTATTTTGCAGTTTTTAAACAATGTTAAATCATTTTTTGTAAATAATTCATAGGAGGTGTACTTCTGGTTTTCTACTTACTAAACAATTACTATAGGGAGTAAATATTGATGTATTCAGTTAAAATTCTCATTATGCATGTCTTTATAATTGTTTTTTGAATTTTTTTACAAAATTTAAAATTAAAGTTGAATCTCGATACTTGCAGGTTTGGAAGTTGAGTACAGATTTCCTAAGATGTGGTTTACAGTGTCTTTAAAAAGAAGGAGTTTAATTGGTCAACAGATGATAACATTACATTGGACTAATTAGCCACTTTGGATGCCCTGCATAATATTGATCTGGTATACTAAACCTTCATTTATACAGCACTCTAGGTAATGTTGGTGAATATGTAACATTCTTAACTTGTTTATATTATACTATCATATTCCTTGGTGTTTTAGAAAGAACATCAAAATATTCATAGTCTTCTTTACTTAAGAGGGAAGCATTTTACCTAAAGGAACCCTCATCCACCTAGAAAACGGGAAGAACATGCAATCTCAATGCAAATATTATCATTAGTGCAACTCCTACAGCATTTGCTTGCACACACTTGCACCTCCTGAACCATTCTGTCACAAATGAATGCCAGGCTATTGTGCCAGGGAACACATTATCACTTCCTAATAGTGCTAAAGCTGCCCGCCCCTCTCTGACTCACTCGGACGTGTCTTTTCCATGATTTTTACAACAGATATCTAGTACTTCTTTAGTTAGATCAGGCACACAGCATATGTGAAGGAAACCCAGGAGCTTATACATCCCCAACATCAGTCAACATTTGTAGAGGAAAGATGGGTGACAGAAAAAGAGGTGAAGAAGAGTAAAGAAAAAAATAACATCCTAGCATCTTTGTGTAACTTCCTAATCTGTTTAATACATATTCATTCCCAGAAGATAAACACAGAAAGAAGAAAAAATGAGCCATCCTAATTAATTTATTGGAGATGGCCCATAATCACAAATGCATTCAAATTTCTCAAACACCGTGGCTGACTCTGAAAACTACTTCTAGACACATTAGCAGTTAAATAGGGGTCCATGGGGGTTGTTAAGTGAAGGAGTGCCAGGGAAGTGTTTTTTTTTCCTGAAATTTGCCTTAAAAGTCATACTACACAAATGGTTTCATCTTCTTACAAAAAGTGTATTTTACAAACCATTTCTTGGAACCTCAGCTCTCCAGTTCAATAATCTATTCAAGTGGTGGGCTCTGTCAATTAGCATCTTAATTTCTGGGGAGCTCCCCAAATGGCTTTTAAATATCTCCTGCACCAAATCTACCTCTATTACCTCTTCAGGTAAATATCTCTTTTCAGTTTCTATTCTTCAAATCTTTCAGGTATGCATATATCCAAATATTAATTTCATTCTGAGAGGGGGGTGTCCTTAAACTTTTATTTTTTTTTTCACCTCACTTTTTACTTTTCACTTATCCACTAATCCTAATAAAGCACCCCTATCCTCCTAAAATTTCAAGATCTAGACACATGTATTCTCAATGCATTCTTGTCAGAACTGATTACTTTGATCAACTGCTCTTCAATAGCTAATAATATTCCGTATTTCCTATAGCATACAGAAAGTAAAGGACCAAGTTCATTGATATCTTTGATTTTGTAAGAAAATCTTAAAACACATGACTTTTTGGCTCCAACAAGTCTCTGTTTGCACACAGATATGTTTTGCAATCAAGCATGACTTCCAGATCCCCTGATACTCCCAGGCCACTTATTGGTGCACTAGAGCATTTTGGGATAGCCTGCCTTTCAAACTAAATTTTATGGCTAAATATTGGTTATACAAATGTGAAATGTTTTGGCCAATTTTATGTTCAGCCTAAATCTGAATATGCTGCTTATTAATGACTTCCAACAAGTTTCCTTAATGGAAATGTTAAGCACATTTTGTCCTGGCCTGTCCTGGCTGGATTTTAAAATAGATATTTTATAAATAGCTCCTCTGGCATAAACTCCATAAACGCACTTATCTTAACTTGCATAATTCTCTTTCTCTCCCACCTTTTAGGGCAACTTGCAAATTCTCCCTGGCTGTTTCTCTTTTGCACATGGAGAGCAAATAGTATCTGTTCAGTAATGCTTTGTTTAATTCTAGAACCAAACGATTACTTCCAGTGCAGAAGATTATGGAAAAAGCTATTGGCTCCTAAATAGGAGCTGGTCCAACCTCCTGGATACCATGGTCTTATCCTCTCCGACCTATACAAAAACAATCTCCAAACACTACAGTTTTCTTAGAGACTGTGTTGATTTTTCTCAGACCACCACAACTTTGTTAAAATAGTTACATCATTGGGCAGCATGGGGGCTCAGGAGGTTAGCACTCTGGCCTTTGCAGCATTAGGTCCCAGGTTCGAATGTCAGCCAGGACACTATCTGTATGGTGTTTGCAGGTTCTCCCTGTGTTTGCATGGGTTTCCTCTGGGTACTCCAGTTTCCTCCCACATCCCAAAAACATGCAGTTAAGTTAACTGACTTTCCCTCAAAGTTGACCTTGCGAACCCCTTTGTGGCACAGCTAGTGACATGACTATGGACTTTCTACAGCGCTGCCTAATATGTTGGCGCTATATAAATACTGTGCAATAATATTAATTTTCTCAGTCTCTTTACAGCCCTACTATTTAAACTATACAAATGCTGGAATGATATATTTTTTGTGTCATATATAAAAAATGCTGTTCTATTTTTACATAGAGCCAACATTTTACCCTCAAGTCCAAATAAGGCTTTTTTGCTTAGACAAATTAGTGTCAGGGTTTTCAAGGCCCATACTTGCCTATTAACCATCCTGCTATATACCCCTAAGTGGGTTGTGTTAGGAATACCTGATTGGGATTGTGCCTATTTCTGAAGAGAAGCCAAGTGCTTGGCCCAACTTCTCTACACCACTGGGAGGGTTTCTCCACTGTTCAATTTCTTCTTCAACACCCATCATGAAACTTTTTCTGATAAAACTGCAATATTTGTTTGGAATTGAGTGGATTAAGGCCACACACATTCTGTGACACATGGGGATGTTTTATTGTGCCTCTAAATCCCCCATCAGACAACAGCTGCATAAATGTTTATAATATACCACCTGGTACATAAATAGAATTTAGAAATAAACTTCCTCAAATAAAAAATCTCCCTAGAATGTTCTGGTGCTCCCTCTAACAAAGCATGGTATTGAAACTACAGATTATAACATCCCATGCTTGGAGCCACCACCAACCATGGAGCAATCTCTTTGATTTTTTTTTTCAAAAGTCGATTGCCAGATAAGACAATATTTTTTCTTATACATAACTATATGGTGTTCTCATCTGTATCCTGTATAGAGTATAACTGTATATTTGGAAAATGTGTCAAATAGCCAAGGCAGTTATCTCAGTCATATAGCAGTTTATCATTTTTGTTAGAGGAAAAAAAATGCATCCACAATGAAGTAACACAGTCAATGCAGTTTAGCAAAGGAAGACGCACTATGTTTTTATGTTAAAAGCTGCAGTTCAGAGTTCTTGGCAGACATTAACAAACAAAAGTCCTGGTCACATATGAGTTTTTTTTTATCATTTTTGCCTATTTCTCCAGTCCATACAGTTGCTCTTAACTCTTTTGCACTATTTTGTACTATTGCAGATCAAGTAATTTAGCAAAAAATAAACAAACTCTGCATGGAACCACAAGCCTCATCATGTCAGTGTGGCAGGCAGCCAGTTCCACTGTCCAGAGGGATTACTTGTTGATGCTAACAGATAGACAAAGGGAATCCCCCAGGAGCTTATGTTTATTGGTTAGTAAGACATACTGTAACTAAGTGATTTCCATGTAATTTGTTGTTACTAAAAAATGAATTTCTGTTCTGAGAAGTTAAGTTTTAAGGTAAACCATTTCCCAGCCCCAGTAAATTAGTTAAGTATTAAACCATATAAACACAGAGATTTTAAGATAATAGAAGGTTCAGTTCTGACTATTGAAAAAAACTTTTGATCCAGTCATTCTTCCTTAAACTAAAAGTGGATGCAATAGTGTGAAGCTGTATTCCACGCAGATACACACTACTGCACATTAAGTCTTAAAAATAAAATGTATGATTCTGAAAGGAAACATTGTATATAGCATGTAGTAGCTTTTCTAACCCTAACAAAAAAAAGTCAGTAGGAATGTGATTGCTTAGGACACTTTTAAAATTAGACGTAAACCATGATATTACATTGAGTTTGATAGAGTACTTTATAATAACATGAAATTTTAATACTTTTCTTCAACTATTTTTTTTTAATTCTCGTACTGCTTCTAAATTGACCATGCCTACATTCTGTGTGTTAAAAGGCCACTTGAAGTCTAGTCTCCTTTCGAAGTCTGTGTTACATGGTGACAATGCAAAAACACAATAAGGACACAAAGACAAAGTGTTTCCACTCAGGCATAAGTGAATTTGCTCAAATTTGATTCAATAGAAGTTCAGTGTAATAATTTGAAAATCGACTGAATATTTATGCTTGAAAAAATTTACAATACCTTCAAAGCACCTTTAAAAGCACCTGAAAATAACATTCCTAAAATTGCTTTGTTGTTTCCAGTGCCTTAAAACCCTTCTGGGGTGTGGCCCCATGTCCCAGATCTCAACAGTAAGGAGGGATCCATAGCTGATAGATAGGGCATCTTCTCCACAACCTTTACCTAAAATGTTTTAATGGGAGTTTCTTGCTTTAATAGCAAACCCAGATAAAACTATACAGGGGGAAAATAAGTTCCTCATTCCCAGAGAGGGTTAAAGTAGATAAACTCACAAAAATCCATCATTATTTAAATTAGATCTGTAGATCTGATTTTTTTTTCCAATAAAGGATGTGTATGAGATAGATAGATAGATAGATAGATAGATAGATAGATAGATAGATAGATAGATAGTGAGAGACTTATTCTCTCATGATCCCTGGATTAAGTTCTGCTAATCAATTTATTCAAATTTAGACATTTTGGAGGCAGATTACATACCAAAAAATGTCTCTAGCGATTCACACATATAACATAACCAATACCTATATGCCATATTTCTGTTCAGACTCCTGATTACTTGAATTCCTGATTTATACAGTCCTTAATAACCTGGTGTATTCATCAATTGTATGGTCAGGAAGATCAGCAAATTTAGGTCCAGGTTTCATAAATTGCTATTGTCTTTTGCTATAATAACCCATATTGACATTTAGAAGCCTTATGCAACCTGTGTTAAATATGTAAAAAGTAATACATCAACCATACTTGGGATATTTGAAGATCTAATTTGAAACATACTGGTTTCAATAAAAGAAAAAAGGCTCAATTTCTGAAATATTATACACGTATATGTGTTATGTATTTTTATTTTTATCCATGTAGCTGTAATTCAAATCTCATTGGACTCTGTTCCCGTCATTGTAATTTTTTTTTAAAAAAGTATGTTTATCCTGGTGTTTTTCTTTTCTGAATTGGGCCTAAAGTGTTATTAAAATTGAGGAACATTGCATTTAATTGTTTTTTTTGGGTTCAGGTACAATACTTTACAATAGTATTCTGTAGCTTATGGAACAAGAGATGAATCAGAAAGAATATGAAATCAACTTTCTATTCCAGCTCATAAATTTGTTTCTATAAAAAACACCCCTTGAAAAAAACAAGCACACAAATCAATATGTCATCTAAGAAAACAGATTTTCAAGATATGTAGACACTATACTTTTGCTAAGGGCTGTAAAAGCATTGTAAGGGTGCATACTGTAAGAACAAAGGTATGTAACACTGTATTTTTTTGCTCTACTAATGTAGATTTATATATGCTTAATTAGTGGAGAGTGATGCAGGTTTTAAACTGGCATTTAATCTCACCATTGTTTGCCTAAATAAAATAAAACTGAAAGCACAAACTGCTACATCCCTCCTAAGGAATGTGTTCCAATAAAAAAAAGGAATTTCCAACACATTTTTTAGCAATCCATGTGAAATGTGTAGAACTAACTGGAGACTTTATATAGTGCTTAGAACACTTTAGATCTGTTGCATAAATGAGTCATTATTTGAGCATCTGGATTCACTTACAAATATTCCTTACCAATCACTCTTCTAAATGCTAATGCAGCATCATTTCTGAGGTTTACAGTGTTCCTTAACATCCTCATATAATTGCACTCAGCTAAATTATATGTGTTCAGATTTGTAGGAATGGTTATTCATTTTCTTCCCTGAATACTCTTCTAAAATGATTCTACTCAAGTAAAGACTGACTAAAAATACCTTTGAAAAATTTTGTGGTATATTATTATTATAAGATATAAAGCAAGGTAAGCACCCTTTACTGGAGATTTCCAGGCAATTTTCCTGAAGTTGTTTTTGCTGAGAAAATCAAAACTGTGCAGAAATTCTAGCAGAACCTAGGCTCATTTATGCCTTTTTGCAAATTTACATTTTGGCATTTGCAAGTTCTTTTCAAAGCCCCTGAACATGGTACTATGACTAAAACTGTTAGAACATCATTCATAAATCAAAGATAAGCTATGGTGAAAAAAAAAATTTAAATCGAATGCCACCTTTAAATTTATTTGCAGTTGATTAAAGTGCCACTGAACAAAGTATTGTTAATATTATTGCAGGGGACGTCTGGTAACATGTTAAAAGTTAAAAATCTGTGTCCACCCATCTTTTTTGCCATTAAATAAAACTCCTTTCCTTTACGTATCTTCTACTGGACACAACTTTATATTAAAGTTGCCATATTGACAAATACACTTGTCTACATAGGGTTTCTATGTACACCCTGTGCTTGTATTGGTTTCTTTCAACATCCTCAAAACATACTGATAGGTAAAATGCATCCCCCCAATTTGCCCTTGACTATATTATATTGGGATGTTATTTAGGCTCTTCTGAGAACAGTAAAGCTGCGTACACACTTCCAATTTTTATCGTTGGAAATGAACGACGAACGAACGACGAACGACCGGTTGGCCAAAAATCGTTCGTAAAAAAAGTAACCGACGCCGACGAACGAGGATAGTCGTTGGAAATGAACGACCGGACCGGCAGATTGGATTGGACGACGATCGTTGACCATCTATCGTGTGTACGGTCGTTCAGTGATCGGGCATGTTCTGAGCATGCGCGATGAACGAAAATTCGATCGATACAGGCTGTATTGTGTATATGAGTGTGTGTGTGTTTTCACTTCCTGTGGTGCACGTCACTTCCTGTATCGTTCAAACGATCGCATCTGTCGTGTGTACAATATCTTTGAACGATCGTATCGTTATCTGTATGTACAGGATCGGTGCTATACGATCGTTCGCAGATATCATGCAAGATCGTTCGTCGTTCGTTTACAAACGATAATAATTGGAAGTGTGTACGTAGCTTTACTGTCATGATTGTAAACCTCTACAGAAGATGTTGGTCATATATAAATATTTGATAATAAATATAGTACATGAGTACTGAACAGGGAAAGCACATAAATTGAAGGTTTTTCCCCTGGTGCCAAATAAACTTGTAAACCATGTGCAACACAAACCTTTTACCTATGAGCAAGTAAAATAGATTGTATATCTTTAACAATAAAGATTATTACAACACAAAATATAATACAGGAATTTTAGCTTAAATGATAGGTGTATATAATTATTTTTTTTCTATATTATATAGTAACTATATATTATATAGTTTTCTATATTTTTATATATATTTTTTTAATTAACATTATATTCACATTTTTTGATGATGATACATTAGAACTTGTCCAAAAAATATAAAAAAATATTTTGACCTTTTCAAGATACACAAATGATTTCCTGTTTCCCCAAATGCACTCCATAAAAAAGCTAATTCACTAAGCCTACGTACACACATGCAATAATTGTTGTTGGAAATGAACGATTTATGACTGATCATTCGATAATCGTTAACAATAAAAGTGCACAACGCCAGGTTAATGACGCCGCTGAACAAAGAATGTTACTGGAAACGGGTGACCGTTCTGGCAGATTCGTTTGGGCGACGAATGTTCACTATCTATTGTTGTGTACGGTTGTTCAGTGATTGAACATGGTTCTGCGGTACACTTGCTCCAGTACACTTCACTTCCTGCATCGTTTAAACGATCATATCTAGTGTGTGTACTTTATTGGTGGATTATATTTGATTATATTTTGATTATATTTGAATCAAAATAATCGTGAATAATCATTGATTTGTTGTTAGTTGTTCGATTTCTCACGACGCCCGTACCTAGCCTAACACTTAGCTCAAATGTTTATCACTGAAAAAATCCTTTTTATTAAAAATAGGTAAATATTAAATAAACTCTGTCTAACAAATAAACTAGGCATACAAAGTCACTTGTTACACACCTATTTCTCTTAAGGTATACTACACCATGTCTGTGTGTGGTTTTTTAGGTGTCTATTTATAAAGCAGTAAATCTGACATATATTGAACATTCCCTTGTGGTGAATGAGTTACTGCTATTGAAACTCCTGGTCCTGTTTGTTTCTCCATCAGAGAATGTTTCAGTGAATGTCAGATTCATTGCTTTATAAATAGACCCCTTAAAGTACTGAAGACAACCAACAACATGCCATAAAATGCAATATGTTTATTTAGTAGGAGAAGTCAGCAATGGCAGCCTACATACCAGGTTTACATTGCACACACCCATAGAATAGTAAAAACAGGAGAAAAGAGATTCTGTATTTGAGGTCCTCACAAGAAGTTCTCTATAGGAACAACAACTACCACCAAATATCAATACAGTGCTTAGTAAGAAACTCCAAATCTCGAGAAAAACTGCAGTCATCCAAAGCAGGAACAGATAGGATATACTGAAAAAATACAGATATCAACTACAGGAGTGCCTAGGCCAGGGTTGCCCACACTTTTTTGGCTTGCGAGCTACTTTTTAAAATGACTAAGCCAAAATGATCTACCAACAATAAAAATGCTAAACACATATTTATTTATATATATATACCAAGTATACTACTGATTAAAGCTAATGAGACATTGAATGGCAGAACATTGCACAGACATTGCACTACAAGACTATAGTGACAGGAAAGCTACAATTCACAAGAAAAAGAACTGATAATCTGTACAAAGGTATCTCTGTAATTGAACCCTGAAACAGAGCCTGAACTAACTTGGCTGCCTTGCACTGCTCCCCTCAGAATACCCTGCAGCCCTCTTTGCCTCCCTCCCCACTCCCCACTGCTACGCAAAGTTCCTGGTGTTGTCTGACGAAAGACATCCCCAGCATCCCTAAAGACGTACAGCAGGGCTGCTGGTAAACAGCAGGTAGGGGTAAGGCAGGGCTCTGTGATCGACTCGCGGTGCATTTACAATCGACCAGTAGTTCCCGATTGATGTTTTGGGCCTAGGCAATGTCACATGTCAGGAAGCTGCAACATCTGATTAAGAATTCCAGGGAAAGGTAGTTTTTTTAAGCTACGGCTTAGCCACAATTATCCTTGCTCAGCCTAGTGTGTATTCAAAAAATGGACAACATGGATGGCATCTGTTACTTTCCATAAAACTTCTACATATCTGTTGGTGATGTTCATGACAAAGAAAAAAGTCTAGAAATTTAAAAATATCAGTTTACTTTACAAAAGGTTCATTGTACCTACAATATTTTTTATTTAGGTGTCAATCTCAGTTATGTTACTGATTTTGCTGTATGTAAAATACAAATAAGAAAATAAAATTTGAAGTAATCAGGGTGGGTATGTATGTTGTCATGGAGCAATCAGAAAAGGAAAATTTTGGTAGGAAAGTATACATTTTCTGTTTTCCTGACTGCTTCATGTCTGCACAAGAATTGGAAATAACATATATAATAATATAATAGTATGTATAATATAATTGTACACCTGGAGAGAGAAGCTAAAAATTACGTAAAACTCACAAAGAAACCAAACTAACAGCAGTTTCAGCTGCCAGTTAAATCCAATAATGACACGTGTGAACAGGAGACTAGATTGCCGCCCACAGTAGGTGGCCAATGACACTTGAATACCCACTGCAAGAAGGGGATATACTGTGGATTGAATGACCTGTGACCCCCTAAGAGCATCACTATACTTTTGCCCTATAAGCTAAGCAGATAGTTTAGACAATCCAGGAGGCATCAAGTCCTTCTTCTTATTCGGTAGCCCCCAGAGGAAAAAAACAGAAATGTTTTGAATCACATATAAGTGTCGAGGTATTCAGGTATTCTTGGAGAGTACTGCTGATGTAAGGATTGCGGGTCTATTTACCATCCTCTGGAAGCATACAGGGAGCACAATCTCCTGATTAGATGAAAGGTCAATGTAACCATTGGGCTGAAGTCAAGCATACCACCCAAAGATACAATCTCTAAAAGTCTTGTGGCCTCCATAACAGCCATATAAAAGCCTGCCTTCAGTGACAGTAGGCCCAGTGAAATTGTGATCCTAAAGTCATAAAAAAAGCCCAAAAAGAATGTCCCACTACGTTCTGAACTCAGAGTTCAGAGAGTCGAGAGTGATAACCATTACATCTTCCATTACATGGACACCCCTACTAACAAGAGGAAAGTAGAAGCTTGAAGTTGCCAAATTTGTTTATAGGTGGTATTTGTAAAAGTTTTCCTGGCTTTCGTATAGGTTTTCCCCACCCATTCATAGCAGCCTAGGTGCATTTGCTATGGGCTTTCCAGGACATAGGATGAAGTCAGCAAAGTATTATCCTTTTTGCAAAGCTAAAGAAAAATATCCTTGCCTCAACCCGTTTAGCAAATGAACCTTAATTTTTCATCACAACTCCAAAAGCATAAAGGTCTTCATATAGGTGTAAAACAAAATACTTCAATGCCTTGAATAATGCAATGCAAATATATGAAATGCTGAGGAAATTACAGAATAACTTCCAGTATTCAGTAATAAGATGTGCACAGCTGTAACTGCTCTAAATCGGCATAGGTTTTACTTGTGGAAATGTTGATGCAAAAGTCCAGTTTAAGTTGCTGTGGAAATGACCCTGTATAGACAAACACATTAAATTGGAATTGTGTCTAAGGAATCCTTTAGGACATGAACACACTTGTTCTTTAATTAGGAAATTAAATTGTCAGTTCTCAATTATCAGGAGATTAATGTGTGAAAAAGCTGAATCTTCTGCCTTTCAATGCTGATTGCTGAATACTCTTCATCATTCTAAATTACACTAGTTATTTAAACATATTCCATAAAAATCCCATGATATTCAAATTATTCTAAAGCTAAATATAATTATTTTATGAACCTTTCAATGACTCTGGGTGCTAATTTAAAATATAACTATAACTAATGGAAGTAGTCTTTTTTAGACTGTCATAAATATTAAATTTTATTAGTGGAGTATGAACAGCTCATGTAAGGCTGAAATGTTTTCTTTTTGTACAGTTCAAATTCAAAGATAGGACTAGTTAAAGTTTTGAAAAATTGTCACATAAGTTACTTGTAAATGTCATTTCTTTGTAGTTCTAGTATTTTATACATAAAAAAGAAATACGTAACTAACTTTGAAAACGGTCTTTATTATCTGTAGAACATATTCGAAATACTAAGTCAAAAAGCTACTATATTTAAATTAATTCATCTTCATGTTGTGATTTAATAGTGTCTCTGTCTTTTGGTTAAAAATATAATTTTAGTATCAGCCAGGGATAAACTAATGGGTGCTTGTTTGAAGTTTTAATATCAATATTAATAATGAGTAATACACTACATTCTTGAGATCTACATTTCACTATATAGCTACACATTGATAAGCTATTCAATTTACTCTAAAGGCCTGCCTATTTTTTGGTCTGTGAAATATACTGTTTTACACATTTTGTTATATCTGTTCATTAAGTGCAAAATAATATTGTAAATTATTATGATTATTTTTAATAATAGTATTAATAATAATAATAATAAAAATAATAAACAGAACTTATATACTGCCAACATAGTGCTGTACAATAAATAAGGGTTGCAAAAGACAGACGGAAGAGCTTACAATCTAACAGCTATTATGAAAGCAATTAAAGCAGCCCTGTGTCCTGTGCACTCCTGTTGTGACATGGAGTATAATTGGACCTCCTGGATCTAAACTGGCTCTAAAGAAAGCTTACTTTCTATGTTGTGGAAATAGAAGGATGGGTGGGTTTGAGTAGTTTAGAAAATGACAGCTGGATGGGCTGACACTGTCTGACCACAAAAATTCTTTGTGTTGTTAGCATTAGACAAGTTGAATACATTAATGGCCGATTAATAGGTCTTTTTCTGTACTTACTAGATCTTTAAATAGGCAAATCATGGAGAAATGTACATGTATTTCAGAAATGTACTGCTTATGTTTTATCTTCTAAGTTGGCTAGGTATACACTTTATTCCATTGCTTCCACAGACTGAAACATAATCGATTGGCTGCAGTGCACATGATGTCATTTTAGATTTTGATATATTAAGACAACTATACAAATATATATACAAGTATATACCAATATACAAATCACACCATTTTGTACTATGTCTGATTTCCATCACTGACACAAATATCACCACAGATATTGAACTGCACTTCCAAAACAACCTATGTTGTGTAAGAATCTGCCAAATTAGCAGAACTGCCATGTGGATAGACTGCTAATGGAAAGATTGCAGTGTGACAGATTGCCTTGTTAGAGATTCTGTCATGTAAAGTGTCTGCCTAAGAATTCTGACCAAATGGAGATAGTACCCAGTAAAGAGACCACCATGTTAAAAGACTGCCCTTGACGTAGCATATTGAGGGACTGCAGTGAGATAACCTGCAGTAATGAATGCCTTGTAAAAGAATGTCTGGGAGAGAGACTGACCTCTAAAAGACTACAATGTAAAAAGTTCTCCAGGTTAAGTTCACATATGAAATACTATGTATCCGCTATAAACCAGTCATGTGACCTGCAATGTCACTTCCATGACATGAGTTGGATTAGATATTTGCAGCTGATGAAAAGACAGAATTGTTTCCCTTTGTTTCCATCTGCAGGACAGTGAAAATTTTATCACCACAAAAGTTTTGGAGGTCTACTGTGCCATTAATTGATTCTAGGCCTCCAATAAATATCCTTTTACTAAAATACAAATTTTGTATTTATTTTATGTTGCCCTATTAAGCAGTAATTAACAGTGTTGGGTTATTTCTAAAGCCCTTTAACATAAGAGCAGATAAGCCAGTCTAGGTCATCAGACATATTGCAATGGTGTCAAGGCATAATCTGTTACATGCAAGGGTAGGCTATCCAAAAGGGGTTTGCCCAAATTTTTATATACTCTATAGATGAAGAATATTTAAAAAGAATAAATTCTGTTTTTGAAACTCGGATCAAAGCAATTTACCTACATTGTTAACCATTTTGAATTGTTTTGCCTTTTTTTAGAACTAACCAATAGAATGAATTGGTTCCATTAAAGGATGGTTATTAGAGATATTTAAAGACCTCTGCTTTTACATAAAGAAGAACTATTATTAAAAAGCTTTATAAAAAAGTTACACCATATCAGAACAAACCCTCTTGACCAATTGACCAATACATAGCTGTAATTTTTAATAATGGGTGCTGTTGTGTTTATGATTTTGTTTGTTTTTTTGAGTGCTCCAGGAGCAATGGCTATGAACAGGTAGTTATTTACATTGATACCAAACAAGAAATGAGTTTTGAAATAAGCCCTTTCTGACCTCTCTTTTTGGAACTCTGATATAAACATCTTCGAGTAACCACCTCATTGTTTACAGTGTTTATGGACTTTGTTCACACCACTGTTGCTCTACCTCTCTGAAATGTTACTCACCCATATTACCATTTGCCTTCTGTGCTTATATTTATTTATATTCAATAAATATTGTTATAATTAACTGCCGCAATGGGTCTGATTGATTAAAGCTCTCCAAGGCTGGAGAAGATACAGTTTCATCAGTGAACTTGGGCGATCTAGCAAACTTGGAATGGATTTCCTAAAAGTCATTTGCTACTTGTTTTCGATCCTAGACCAGATCCATTCCAGGTTTTCTGCATCACCCAGGCTCATTGATGAAAGTGTATCCTCTCCCCAGCCTTGGGGAACTTTAATAAATCAGCCCCAATTTATCCTCTGTACTCACTCTGCCTGCTCTAAGCCCTCCTTACCTTTCCAGTCTTTTAAAAACATATCAGTCTGCCTTTACACCTATTTGTTATCTTTGTCTGATATCATTCACTTTCTCTCTTCTGCTTTTCTGTGGAGATATTTCCTTCAACTCAGATCCTTCTCTCCCTCCCTTCTTTTAACAAGAAACCCACAACATCTGACTTACTAATTCATCCCACCTACTGTGTATTTTATTCACCAGTTTCTTGTGTGGTATGGAATACCATATATGTCTGACTCCATATCTGCTGCTGTGCATTCCTATCGAGGTCTGCATTTCACACACACCCAGACGTAGAATTTAGGCAGGTGACGGTGTAGACCTTGCTGTACCCACAGTGTCCTTCCCACTACTCTTCTTTTTATCTTCTCTTTATTTCAGATACTTTTTACCCCCTTTCCCTCATAGTTGCTGTTGTCTAACAGCCTCTAGCTCAGTTTTCAATTTACTGGAAAATTCTTCCAGCACACACTCATTCTAATCCTTGGAGACCTAAATATTGCATTGAAAAGATGGCATGCTCTTTCAGCCAAGTTGCCTTCTACCACAAAGTTTGATGGTCTTGCGCAAGGCACAGACATGTCTGCTATCTGAGTCACTCTACTTCTATTCTTTGTAATCTTGCCTTTCTGAACTGCCTCCCAATGTATCTGAAACCTGTCAATGGCTGGCCAACTTCCTTACTCTGTGCCCAACTGACCCCATACATGACATAACATTTACACAAGATCTCTGCAAAAATGCTAATGCAGCTGAATGCAAGTGGAGAAAATCTGGCCTCAGTTTCAACCTCGTCATTAACTTCATCACTTAAACAAGGTGGGTACTGATGCCAAACAAAAGTAAACTTTGTGCATTTATATCTTCCCAAGCATCCACCCACATTGTCCCTTTGCTACAATTTATTTCCTGCTCAATCCTACACCTTCTCTGTCCATGAAATAGCAATATACTTTACAATATAAATAAACACAATCTCATTTTACCTTACTATTCCCACATCATCCACCGTATCCACCTGTAACTCCTCTCTTACATCTTTTAACCCTGTTAATTACCATGATGCTGTCTCTCTTCTCTTCTCTTCCATTGCCTATCAACTTAACCCAATCCCCTCGGACTAATTCTGTGTTACCCTGGTTCTTGCCTTGACCAAGCTGTTGTTTTCCACTGGTATTTTTCCCCAGCCTTCAAACGTGCAATTTTGTTCTCTGTTCTGATGACAATTTCCCTAATTGTTTTTTATTCTCCCTAGCTACTGTTCAATCTCTCTTCCATATGCCTCCAAAATAAGTGAGCGCCTTTTCTTAACTCACTACCGATTTTTTTAACTCACTACCTAAGCCTCTTTATTGGTATAAATGAACAACATTGATATTTATTATGCAAATTATACATGTAATGTAAAGAGACCCATATGTAAAATAAACTTGTTGAGACTATTTTGCATTTAGTTTCCCACCTCAAATATCATCATTCTATGTATCATTAGCATTAGTGTGTTTAAAAATAAAATGGTGGTGATATGCATATTCCAGGAACCATCTTTTATTGATCTAGCTAGAGACAACAGACATCTGTTTGTTTGCTTTGTTGCCTAATACACTTAGAACATTTTCACTAATCTATGAACTGAGATTGCAGGTTCCCTTTGTCTTTGCATGGGTTTCCTCCAGAGCCTCAAGTGCTCTCCCCATATCCCAAAAAACATGCAGTTAAGTGGCTCCCACAGAACCGACCATTGTGTTTGGGAAAAGCTGTCAGCGAATCATGAATTGCCAGGAGCAACATGGTTACATATTTATGACAAGTAAGGTAAAACATTTTTTCTATGTTAGTGACGGATTTTCAGATAAAATGGGCCCGAATAATTAAAGCACTTCCGGACTGAAGAAGATAGAATATCATGGAAGAACCTGAGTGATCTAGTAAACCAATAATGAATCTGGTCTTGGACTGAAAACCTTTCTTACTAAATAGCAAATGTTTTTTTAAGAAATACATACCAGGTTTGTTGGATTACCCAGGTTCACCCATGATGATCTATCTTCTCCTGGCATGGAGAGCTTTAATAAATCAGACCCAATATGTATATGCTGCCTGTTATATAATTAAGGTTGTACCATATGTTTGCAGTTATGTCTTGCCATAAAAAACCCTTATCTTCTGTATGCCCCAATAGTATTGATTTAGTTTTTCTGTGTACAGTGTCACTTGTACATATGCTAACCTTTTGTAGGCGCTACATTGAATTGTTACACAAGGGGTTAAAAAGTGACAAAAACACTTAACATTAACATTAATAAAAAACAAAAGACAACAAATGTATTTACTAAACATTAGAACTTTATTAAAATCAGCAACAGGACAGAAAAGTCACTTGTGGGGGTTGCATTTTGTCCATTTGTAAAGCATAATATAACCCCACTTTTTATAGCTGAGACATTTGTTTGTGCTAAAAGAACTTGTAACATTTATTGGTATGCACACAAAGAATATGCAGGGTTCTGTGCTAATATAGTATGCTTTTCAAAACTGTATGTAACGCTTCAAGTGATATATTGAAAAGCTAATTTATTATACCTCTAATATATATTTCAAGGTTCTTAAGCTAGGTATGTTACACCAGGGCACTAATATATGATTAGAAAACTAAATGATTCATTTAAAATGCATTAATTCTATACTTATATACAAATATCTCTCCTCACTCTCTAGTATTCCTAATACAAGAGGAACATTCGCTTTGATGAATTAAGTCAGTAGCCATAGCTTAATTCCATTCACAATATCTCAACACTGCAGTCTACAAACCAGTATTAATCACAGGAAGCATCATTGCTAAAAGGTGCTAAAACTTCAAAGTATACATATTTTATAAGTGCAAAAGAATACGAAATTGTTAGTGATCTGGACAATGAATAATAAATTGTAAACACTGGGTTAATAGAGTATTCACATATGTTAGCATACTGGGCCTAAGAATGGGCAACTATTCAACAGAACCTCAATTCCCATCTTTAATAAGCTCAAGACTCGTATATAACTATGAGAAGCTGCAGGCCATATGACACAAAGCATACTTTTATGAAAGAACCAATAATATTATTCCAAAATTTTCAATATACAGAGGTAGTGGTAAAAATGTTTTACACACTGTAGGCTATATTGAATTTAGATTACTTAAGCATTAGTTTTATTCAACTACTTGTAGATGGAAGCAGTAGTAAAAAATACATAAGTAAAGAAAGCAAAGGCTTCTAATGCTTCTAAAAATACATGTGATGACATTTATGTTAAAAATATTCCTAAAAATAATAATATATTATTATTTTTGTTTTTATTGCTAGTCTGAAAGTGACGTTTTGTACTATCATAAAAAAAAATGTGTTACATATACAAATGTCATCATTGAGATCATGTGACTGGTCTAACCATAGATAGTATGCATGAAAAAAAATGACAAATGTCTACTGCTCAGCAGTTCTTTCCATAAATAAAGGGATAAGCTTTGAATTGTTTACATCATGAATTTTATCTTATTGCAAGAAAGAAAAAAACACATAAATTATTCAATCAATGCAATGGCAATCTTTGGTAAAGCCATGGTTGTCTGATCTGATTAGGTGAGAAATGATATTTCATAGATTCATACTTGTCTGTGTGCTGTAGAATATTAATGACTGATTAGTGTATTATGTGCTTCTGCAGACACAGGAGAGCCTATCAAGGCAAGTTCAATGCATATCAAAAGCTGCTGCAGTAATAGAATTATAAATCATTTTTACTCCACTGGCTTTGTGTGTAGAGTACATGTGTGCATGTGTCCTGTGACACTAAGCAGTGTTTTCACCTAGATGCACCTGAATGCACAAACATTGATTAGGCTTGTGCATGTGCCTATTGACACTTTTGCCCCCTATGAAAAATTAATCTTATAATCCATTCAAAGAGAAATGCAGGTCACAGATGTTAACTGTAGATTACAACTCACTAAATAAAAGAGACGTAGCAGAAGTGCATACCCTCCCTTCTGTATAGTGGGAATGTATTTTACATAATTGTTTTTTATACCATATACTGCTGTCTATAATAACATTTAGATCTCATATACACAGAATGAACAAAAGCATTCCCAATGAATTGAAATGATAAATATGGCACACATTTCAAAAGGCAACTAACATATTGTATGCACATGTACATTGTTTACTTACAGAGGCCAAAAACTACTCTGTAAATAAGTCCTTTCATTTTTTTTTAATTAACTTCTGAAATTGATTAATTACAGAGCTTGTGTGTTGTTAAAATCTTTTCAGAATATTTCAAAACCATTGCCAGAAAATGTACACAGAAATAGAAACAGAAGCATTAAAACTCTATACCCTTTAAATATACAATTGCTAGCAAAGAAAGTTTCAGGAGATACTGGTATCCAGTATCTCCCAAAAAAATTAGTATAAATGATAATCATTGTGCACAGGGCAATATCTTGCAATTACTGATTTATTGATTTATTTATCGGTAGGTTATACTGCTATTGCTCATTGTTTTAGCCTAATAAATAAGCCTTAAGATGTTAGATTTAACAATTATGTCAAATCATTTCATACCATGTAGCACATTTTCAGTGTTTTCATATAACTGAAAACAATTAAAAAAATTCTATTGGTGTGTTAATTTCCATTCATTTTAATGGCAGTGATTTTATGCGTAAAAAGAAAACAAATAATGCTAGAGATCACAGAATGGCCACAAACAAGTCTAGGAGTTTTCAGCATGAAGAAGAAATTACACAGTAGATTGGATATCATTAACATTCTATGGGTCAAATGTTTTACTTACACTATTTGCTATGGAGTAAAGCCAATTTAAAAGGAGAAGGCCTTCAAACAAGCTTGTTCTTCCCAGCCTGCTGCTAAAAACTAGGAAGCAACTGTTAGACATTTTATCCTTCCTCGCATTGCTAAAACTGGGAGATCTTACATTGTCTTGATAGATTTTATAAGAAGAAGGAAAACATCCAAATCAAAAGGAAAAATAAAACCAAAAATGTTAAGTGTGTGTGTATGTGCATCTGCACCCCTTTCTGGTTTAAGATCACTGGTGCTGTATAACATTACAAAGCAATTTAATTGCTCCATAATATTTTGTAACACATAAGGGAGATCATACAGAATATTACCACTTTGTTGTTTATAAATACTCTGCTGTCCAGGAAATGAATTCTTTTTGACTTACAAAGAAAAAGTATGAATATGGTTATACCAATCTCACATGCATGTGTGCTTGAAAACAGCATGATGTTTTATAGAATACAGATCAGGAGGAATACTTTCTATGGCAGCTTGTGTTTCCTGTGCATCTCATACTGCTTAGAAGGTTCAGTCTCTGCAGAAGACATATTCGGTGTAGCTGGTCCACACTTTGTCCTCACTCTGATCATTGCTGGCAAAAGCACATGTCCCTGTGGAACTGCATGCCACCATATGGAACCCAGCTTCAGATAACTTATCAAAAGCCTGCTCCAGAAAGTTAAATTTAAGGTAGTACCTGGATGTGTACCTCTCAGGGGGTCTATCAGGATCCCGGCTTTCATTTAGGGTTTCCCCAAACACTTCTTTAGCCAGAGAGGTTTTGCCACAGACAGTGATACGTGCAACTCTTCTGAACTTGGCATCAGCCTGAGCCTCCCTTCCTATAGTGTAAGAACCTCTATAGCCAACTGTGATATATCCAGATCTTCTGCCTTCAAGTGACTGGGAAGGAGTGAGGCGAGGGACTGAGGCAGGGCTGCAGGAGGACGATGCATTGAAGCGATATGGATCTAATGTAGGTGAGGGTACCCCAGGTGCAGGAGAGGATGAAATTGGGATGTCCAAGTCAGCATCTTGACCTGCTGCTGGTGTAAGAAGCAAAGGTGGCTCCTCACCTCCTATGGAACTGTCCTTACTGATTCGCAGAGGGTTCAAGCGCTTCACTAATTCAGGCAACTGGAAGTGCTCAGCTTCTCTTTGTAGCCGACTTCTTTCTGGAAAGTAATCTGGCAGAACAAGCTGCAGGTCTCTCAGGTAATCCAAGACATAACGGAACAAGAAGCCATCGCGGTCAAGGAAGAAGCGACCTTTGCTGTCCCTAGCCAGCTCTCCTGGTTTTTGTTGGGAGAACATACGCCAGAGAACGGATTCGGGCACTGCCACCAGAGTTGTGTGCCGGGTCACGTAAACTTGTCCACCGACATTGAGTTCTATTATTTCGGGGAACAAAGCATCGGTGGGCAATGACACTGTACAGCTGCCTCCACCTCCATTGGGTAATCCACGTGCAGTATCTGGCAATGCCATGGCAGCTGATAAGCCTGTTATCTCACTCCTGTCCAAAATGGTCTCAATAGGCGATGAAATGCCAAGCAGAAGTCTACCAACTTGTGTACATCAGCTCTTCATTCGTTTGAGAGAAGTGTCTCTGCAGGTTTTTGCAGCAAAGAGCAGACTGGCTTGTTTTCTTGCTCTTCTTTCCCTGTGTCTGATTGAGGGAGCTGGCAGGATCTGTGTTTTTATGTAGAATTGCACACTGGAGGCGTGGGAGGGAGTAGGGAGGGAGTTACAGCAAGCACAGCACAGCTGATCACATACATAGCAAGGGGATGTGTACAATTCACTATTTGCCTTTTGTGCAGATGTTACCCTGATGTTTTCAGAGCAGGAGACGTGTACAATTCTATTCCCTTACCCTTCCCTAATTTTTGTTTCTCAAAGCCAAGAAAGTAAAAATAACTTGAAGTTTCAGGTATGCACATTGTGTCTTCTGACTCAGAATGTGAAGCTTCCCACTCTCAGCTGTTCCTGCAATGCTTAGATTACAGATATGTCAATGCACAATGTTATTTACTCAGCACAAATGCTGACATGTCACAAACTGCATCTATTCAATGCATTACCACTAAAATATAGGCCTACTCATGCATAAATAAATTGGACTGATCTGTACCCTAAATAATAGTAAATTTCAATTAGTATGTACACAGAGTGTTGCTGAATATATTTAATAATATATATTACAATGAAAAAGAGAAACAATTTAACAAAATACACAGAAACTGTAAACATAATAAAGGCTATTTACCATGCTGCAATATGTTATGCACATTTGTCTACATTACTGTGAAAGAAACGAAAAACACTTTTCATTCTATGTCAAATATAAATATAAATGACAGTAGCTTGGACTGCAAAGCATCACTTAACGGGGTCTTAAACTAAAAAAAAACAACAACAAAAGAACACCAGGACATGCAAAACCAAAAAAATCTAAATGTGACACCAGAGTTGAAGATGGCAGCAGATGCAGAAGTGAGAGGTTCCTGGACTGCTTATTATTACAGGGTGCTTATCCACCCCAACAAAGTCGGTTCTGATTAGGTGGACCTTTCAGTATTTTTAAAAGTCTATGTATGTTCATTCATAATATGTTATGATATACAGTATCATTTTTTAAACAGTGTATCTATTTTTCAAATGCCTTAGCCTAGACTGAGAAGATAGCATCAGTTTGCTGCAAATAGGAAAAAGCTTTTTCTCCCTATGCTTTTCCCCAATGATCAGATTTTGTACCTTTGTAGCCAAGCACATAGTGAAAGTCTGCAGCTGACCTGTGTATGACATTTGTGTACACAGCCAATGACTGCACAGACACAACAATTTACATCACTGATATGTGATATTTGTTAACCAACATCTCATTCCACAAAGTAAATGCGAGTACGTTTCTTTTCCTTCCTAGGTGCCTTGATTTCAGTTTTAAAATCTGCCAGGAAAAGTATTTTGATCTCCATTGTGGTAATACATACAAAAACATTACATGCCATGCATATAAGAATTAAACCCATTCTTTTAAAATAAAAAAATATTTTCCACGTCCTTGCCTGAAGTGTAATTAGTTGAACACATTTATTTTGGCTCTTTTTGTCTCTAGATCTGACTCTAAGATTCATTGCAGAAGTAGCATTATAAATTGTCCATAATACAACCCCAGCCTGGTGATTGGACAATATTGAACAGTGGCACTCGGATGAGACATACCTTTGCACATTGGCACATTAGTACCTAATGCTATATAAGCCACGTTTGATACTACAATTTCCACTGCTCACACTATGTTTACTATTAGCATATGTCCACTTTAGAAGAACTTTTGGATTCTTTTGTTGGCCCTCCACCTACAGAAGGCTGATTACAAGATAGATTACATTAAATATAAATGTTTAATGTATGTTATTACTGTACTAACATGAGACATAACTTTGCACATTGGCACATTAGTACCTAATGCTATATAAGCCATGTATGCTACTACAATTTCCACTGCTCACATTATGTTCACTATTAGCATATGTCCACTTTGGAAGAGCTTTTGGTTCCTGTTGTTGGCCCTCCACCTACAGAAGGCTGATTACAAGATAGATTACATAAAATATAAATGTTGTTTAATGTAGCTACTAGAAGGTTTGCCTTCTTGTGTTTTGCTGTTTGAATCATGAGTATGATTCTCCCTAGATCTCTGTCTGTGTGTAGCTTTGATGTTCTTGTTATATGTAGATTCATTTTTCACCGCAGGTGATAACCATGTGATAAGTTATTTAGCTTCCTACATTAGCCCTACCAAGCAGGCTTTATGTTATATGTAGAGACAGAATGATCAAGGGTAAAAATAATAATCAAACAGATGTAAAACTTTTTGAGCTAAAGACATATTTAAATGGATGTGACTTACTGTAAGTTATTCTCTATTGTGTAAAGGCCTCTTTAACAGACATAAGCTCCACTGGGGCAGGAACCCGAAAAGGAATGCATTGCACCACCATGTTAAAACAAGACCTTCATAAAAGACTAAAATTAGTAAAGAATTTGGAGCTCCAATGTACTGCATTTTTTGTCAAGCACAAAAAAAGCAAGTGGGGTATTTAATATATCAGTAAAGAAAATACTATGTCAGCTCAGACTGATAACAAAGTTTGAATTCACTGAACTTCATTTATCTATCTGTGCACTTAACCCAGTAAACAATCCCAACTTCTTTATTAAAGGAAAATGAGTATGCTACATGTCTGTAGACCTAAGATGAATTTAGAAGGTTCATTGGCCACAAGAAAAAACATCTGGCAACTAAAGAATTGAGAGTTATTGTTTGGATTAAAAGGAGAAGGTTGGGTCCAAAGACAATATATTGTATATGTGTGTTATTATTTATTTAGAAGGCATTAGAAAATGTTGATTCCCTATATTTAAATAAAGATAAAAACATATTGAGAATCTTTGTAGGAAAGACATGTTTTGACCATCTTTAACAAAAACCTTACTATTCTGTGCTTAGATACTACATACTTTGAGTGGGATAAAAAAATAAGATATTCAAAAGTTTCTGACATATGTAGAAGCTGAATGGTCATTTTTATTCTCTCCAGCTGTGATATGAATGTTAGTGCCTGTCAGGAAAAAAAGTATATTTTTTCCATACTTTTTATGAACTGTTTTAAAAGCAGTGTCTGTCACTTTTACTAACTAACTTTACTTATAACACATGGTGTGTATGAGATGTACAACAGCCTCCTTTTAAAGGGCACCTGGACAACTTATCAAACCCTGCCATTGGCTCAATGCTGCTTTTCTGAGCTACCTGTCATACATTTAAAAAAAACGTAGCTTAGACCTACATGTTAGCGGGTTATTAGTTTGTAAGCCTAGTGTGCAAAGTTGGTATCTTGCCACAGAACAGCATCTGAATTATTCAAAGCTGAACTCCAGCATTTCTTTTCCACACTTGTAGATAGTCCTCTACATCTGTTAACTATCTACACAGTGGAATCAAAAAGCAATTCAGTGAGCCATGGACAAACAGAGTTGACAGAATTTTAAGTTTATTAGTAATCCTTTACTTTAAAAAGTCAGAAATTTTCTTTTTCCACATGTGCCTTAATGTAAAAGTCTTTATGACCAAGGCCAATATATTCAGAGTAGGGGAAATGCTGATTGTTATGAATAGTGTTGTCTACTTTGGGTAGACTTTAACCCTTTACAAATTTTAACACTTTCAAACAATTAATTTATGATCCAGATAAAAAGGTTTTTTTTTAATTTTTTAATATTTATAACTGCTCTGAAAGTCCCACTAGGCTGCTTAAGACTGTACATGCTGCAATGAAAATTCTAAAGAATAAAATGGCTTCAAAAATGAAAGATGAAAACATTTAAAACAACAAAGAACAGGAAATCGTTTTCGATCCAGTGGGTTTGGTTTTAATTGACAGGATTTACAGGCTTACATATGGGATAAAAATGACAAAGGAATGCTGTGCTTTAAAGATCTCTTTACATTGCAGCAGAAGGGACTTGAAAAAGACATCTCCTTCACCATCAACACCCACCACACCATGGGTTACTCTCCTTCCTCTCCCTTGATTCCCTCATCTTTCCCCTCCATCAAATTCATATCCCACACAGATTGAAATACTCCCAAAAAAAGGGGGTCTTATTATACTGTCAAACCAAGCACATGGAGCCAAAGGTTGCAGGTAAACATTATCGGTTTCACTGGCTCCCTAAAGGCTAAATGCTTGGGTTTCAATTTCTGAAGTTGACCAAATGAAGCAGTTACCTAATTGATGGCATTGTAATGCCCTATCTAGTTTGTATTTTTCCTTAAGATAATATACTGGCCAGGACACTGCGACTTGGCAACAGGGAATGTAAACCTGCATTGGCTTAAGGGTCCGGCTTTTATGTCCAATAAGGCCATATCTTTTCAACAGCTTTCCAAGCAGCTGGTCTAGTGGCTCTGTGGGTAAAGGCACCGCATGAGCAAATGTTAAGCCGTAAGTTGGAATCCCACCTGTGTCTTGGGAGCAGGGTTTCGTCCACTAGCTTTTGGAAACTGGGAAGACAAGATGTTGGAGAAGGGAAGAAAATGACAATGTGGAGTAACTTACTTTTGTATGTTTTTTTGCCTCTCTATAAAAAATCTTTTTTTTTTAACACCTGAGGTTTGTTGAATTCTGTTTAAAATCCACAGAACCCAATTTTTACATTCATAACACCAGGGTTACTTCTGGAAACAAAATTAGAGATAATATAGTAAAGTCAGTAAGTATATGTTTTTTTGTTTTTTTTTTAAAGATTTCTTATTCCGTATTGGTGTGTGTATGTGTGTTTTTTACTTTAAGCTTTGTGGAAATTGATTAGGGGTCCTAATTTACCATAAACTTATTCTGGGTGGGGAAAGATATCCGGTCACACCAAAAAAAGATGTATTACAGATGCCACCATATCCTACCAGCAATATTACCTCCATCTCCTTTTTGAAATATACACAAGTGAGGAACGGCCCCATAATATTGGGACAAGAGTACTGTGCAAGGGAGGAAGACTTCCCTGCTGCCCACCTGCGAAGTACCTCCCTACCATCTTTGTACAAAGACATGTGGCCCTTTATAGTTCAGGAGGGAACTGGCTGCCCTTACTTTTACTTTTCTGGCCGCCCAGGCTGCATGACTTGAAAAGCGACTGGTCTGGTTACTATATTAAAGGGAACTCCAAACCATGTTTTTTTTTGTTATCATTTAAAAGTGACAGGTGATAGTATAAATTTACTGAAAAAAATGCTATTGACTATTTTCAGTGGACAGCAGTACAATGCAATCTTTACATTGTTCAGATTCCTGACGTTACATATTTTTTAGGACAAGCTAATTGTTCTTGCTATAAAAAAAATCCTATAGACATTTTGTCAGAAAAGTCATAGACAATGCTATGCATAGCTATAGAGATAATTAGCTGGCATCAGTGAAGGTAGATGCTTTTTTGCTCATAAAAGACCAAGGGCATCATCTAGTGGCCGAAAGTGAAGTTTTCTTCTTTTAAAAAGTAAAAGTTCTGTTAGTTTATTGTCTATTTGTTTTAAGTAAATAATCTCAACAACTCAGCAATTTACTGTTTTTTTAGTACTATGTATAAACATATCACTAATATTACAAAAACTGCACCATGAACACATATTTTATAGAGGTTATCTAAAATATCCAATCTTACTATTTTTCTACTAGCAAATTTTTTATAAAGTTTCTGGGATTTAGTTGTCTTTGCTCTTCTTGTCCTTTTTTTTACCTAAAGCTAATGTTGTTAAACTTCATGATTTTTACACAAGGGTAGTGGAATTTGGCTGCTAAGCATTAATACCATTGACTTCTACCATTATGTTCAAGGCACATTGCATCCATTGCAACAATAAAGAGTCAAGAGTGCTGTTCGCTGCCATGCTGCTAAGAACTGCTTTCTGCTGGCAGGTTGTAATGCATAATTGCCACAACACCAGAGCCAGTCAAATGGTGGATCAATTATTCAGCTGTCTATGCAACTCCAGTATATTTGTGTATGTTTAAATTTTAGCTATTGAGGTCTGTAAACAAAAATCTTATGTTAACACCTAGAATGGACATTTGAAAAAAGGAGAAGAAAGCTTTATCTTCTGGCTTGGTTAAATACTACTTCATATTAAAGAGTTCACGTTTACCCAACTAAAAAGACAAAAAAACAGCTTCTGCAGCTGTATTTGTACAATGACTATGCAGCAAAAAACGTTTTTAGTCTTAGGCATCTACTGTATAATATTGTGATAGACAACCTTTTGCAATAACTTGTACCGAAACATTTCATATGTTTTGTAAATCATTTGCTTACAAGTGACTGAGCTCAGGTTAGAGTTAACCTCTCTTTGTAGTTCTCTCCATTGGCTTCCATTTCACCTTAGAATCAAATTTAAGCTCCTGTGCTTTGCCTTCAAATCCCTACACATTTACTGTCCCACTTACATTTCTGACATGGTTAAAAAATACTCCCCCTGCCGCTCTCTCCGCTCCTCCAATGACCTACTACTGACTTCCTCACTCATAACCTCATCACACGCACGGTTACAAGACTTCTCTAGAGCTGCTCCAACTCTCTGGAATGGTACTAGATTGTAAGCTCTTCGGGGCAGGGTCCTCTCCTCCTGTATCACTGTCTGTATTAGTCTTGTCATTTGCAATCCCTATTTATTGTACAGCGCTGCGTAATATGTTGGCGCTATATAAATCCTGTTTATTAATAATAATAATAATAATAATAACCTAATTACACATCATTGCTGACTATACAAATTTTACTGGCATGCTATGCAATCTTCTATTTGGACTGAGACCCACAGGAGCATTGACAGCAGTGGCAGATGCTTTAGATTTGCCTCTGGCCCCAACACTAGAATGTACCTAGGCACATTTGGATATGATGGTCACATGACCACAACCTAAACAATATTTTTTTTTATTTTTTAGCATTAGGGGCAAACAGGTCAGTGGTATATGCAGTAGGAGTGCCTTTACGACACCTACATGTTTTTACCTTCAAGGTGCAATGGGTATTATGTCTAATTACAGCTTATTTCTCCATAAGGTATTGTAATATTAAGATGTTGAAAAGTCTCATTTAAAATCAAATAATGCTTTATTTTAATTCACTAAATGATTCCAAAGTGATCTATGCTATTTCCCAGGCTATTTTCCGATTGTGTTGGCAACAGAATAAATCTACGTTATTTTTTTTGTAAAATTAATGGAACATTGCAATAAAGGAAAAAGTCTCAGGGGATATTTGACGTTAGGGGTGTATATATATATATTTTTTTTTTTTTTTGCAAAGTGCATATTTTTTTTTATAAACTAGCCTTGGGGAGCAATAATTATAGAAAAAGTAACTAATCTCTACTATTTGTGTTCTCAGTTCTCTAGTGAATCTTGAGCAAACCAATTCATACGAGTTAGAGTTTGAATTGGGTTAGGTAGGCTGTTTGACTTGTGGCAGATGCTCTAGGAGAAAGAATGATCTGTACCATTGATTGCTATTTATGTCTGCCTTGCTGCCATCAGATATCAACTGAGAGAGAAACTTACCTGGGTGATCCAGTAGTGTGCACTAAAGCAAAAACTGGGAGTCATTTAAATAAGGCGTGTTGCTTATTTCTTTTAGGATATTCACATATAAATTCTCGAATTCCCATACAAATATTTCAACATGGTGACTCTTTTTTAAAAACCAACAGATAAAAAAGGCAAGGTTTATAATTTATTCTGCTTACAGAATAAATGTTTCAGCCTACACCTTTACCTGCAGCTTCACAGAAACACATTTATTACCACATTGACACTGCCAGAAACACATTTGCAGAGACACAACCAGAACCATACATACATTGCAAGAAGCACATTCACAGGGATATAGTGAATTTTGCACTAATACTACTAGAACTACATCTGCTGGTACAATCACTCCCACAGTAACACTGTCAAAAATATATTTGCAGATAAGTTACAGTGATGCCACCAGAAGCACATCTGAAGACACCATAAAACATATGCCTTTAGCTGAACAGTTATATATTTCTAAAAAAAAATAAAACAGCCCAAAACTGTTGTGTAAATCACTGGGGCAATGTCCATCATATTTCCAATAGTCAACTAAGCAGGTAAAGTGGCAGTAGCCAGCCCATTTTGTCATACACACAGTCGGCCTGATTTATTAAAACTCTCCAAAACTGGAGAAGAACCTGGTTGATCCCACAAATCTGGAATGGGTTTCCTAAAAATCATCGGCTATTAATTGGAAAATGTTTTTAATCCAGGGCCAGATGCATTCAAAGATTGCTAGATCACCCAGGTTCTTTCATGGAGGTCTATCTTCTCCAGCCTTGGAGAGCTTTAATAAACTGAGCCCAGTACTTCAAGGTTCAATGTCCATAATGTAGGATTCGTGTCATGGTTTATGTCCCACAAATGGAGTGGGAATGAGATCTTGTTAAGCTACTGGCAAACCACCCTGACGTATGTGAGACTCACAAGTTTCCTTGGTGATTTGACAATACTGGTAAAAAGAGATCTTAATTATTTGCATAGGCGGTAGTAAAAAAAGAAAATTGCTAGTGTTGGTGTTACTAAAGTACAAATTGCTGTCAGTAGTTTTAGGGCTCTATTAATAAAATAGGAAATCCGACCTTCCCTCAAACAATCTCTTGTGTGAATCAATGACTGCTATCGAAACACATGGACCTGGAAGATTCCCACCAGATTTGGTCACACTATCATTGTCAGGGATAGTACTGTTATTGAGTACCATCACTGGTTTCAACGGGAAAAACTACTCCCAAACATTTGTCAGTGGAAAAAAATAGACCAAAATCATTGTCTGAGAATGCAAGGAATTAGGCCTCAAATCATCAGGAGGTATCAGCAGGATAAAACAGGGCTTAATTATAGAGACCAACATGTGGGAACAAAATAAACATCTTTCAGTGGTTACCCTACACATTCCCACACTGCTCTACTTTTCTTCTTCATCTGACTGGAACTTTTTTGTCAGTGTCAGGTAGACAATCACTCTGCACAACAAATTGCCAAAATACCCGCACTAGCATTGAAACACTTGGCAGGTAATTTACCAATTGTAAATCTACCCACAAATTACTTTCAATCAATTATTACAATCACTACCTCACAACAAAATACAAACTCAAATTTTTTTTTGTTAAAATGAATCATTTTAATAATAATTTAGTAATGTGACATTGTATACATATGTGTGAATTTATTACAGAAAGCATTGTTGCAGGGTGTATATTTTATTTTGTTTTCCATTACTTTTGCAAATGTGTATTTAACTAGTATGCATATAGTGCATATACGTAGTATAAATACAGATAGATTATATATATACTGTGACCACTGTGCAATTTAAACACAAAGGGTGTGGACAAAATTATTACTAAATCACATATGAATTAGGTATTTTGCAATGTCCTGTGTCAGTTTTGAAAATCATCAACATGAATCCTTTCTTGTTAAATGCTTATCATTTTTATTCAGTCCACAGCATAGGAAAAAAGTTATTTTATTTCTTAAATACATAAAGACACCGATCTGGATATGTTCTATAACAATACGTGTAGTAAACAAACAAGAATTTGTTTTATATTTTAGTTTCCTCAAGTATTTACCAAAAGTATCCACTACTCTTGGCATTCTATCAAACACTTTTATGAAGTAGTCACCTGGAATAGTTTTCCAACAGGCTTGAAGAAGTTCCCAGAAGTCTTGAGCACCTATTGGCTGCTTTGCCTTCACTCTGCAGTCCAATTCATCCCAAACAACTTCAACTGGGTATAGGTTAGGTGATTGTGGAGGCCAGGTCATCTGACACAGCACTCCATCACTCTCCTTTTTTGGTCAAATGGCCCTTACATAGCATGGGGGTGTGTTTGGGGTCATTGTCTTTTAAAAAAAAAAACTAATGAAGGTTTCACTAAGCGCAAATGAGATGTGATGACATGTCAGTGCAGAAGGCTGTTGAAACCATGCTTTATGGTGGAAATCACACGTGAAGAAACCTTCATTTTTTGTGCTTCTCAGAAAAAAAATGTCAGATGAAGCCACAAATCTCAAATTTGGACTCATCAGACCAAAGTACAGATTTCCATTAGTCTAATGTCCTTTCCTTGTGTTTCTTGGCCCAAACAATTCTGTTTTTCTTCTTCTATCCCAGAAGTGGCTTCTTTGTAGCAACTTGACCAAGAAGACTTGGTCCACACAGTTTTCTCTAAACAGTTGAAATGTGTTGAGATACTTGAACTCTGTGAGGCAATAATGTAGGCTTTAATCTGAGATGCTGTTATTTACGTTTTTTGAGGGTGGTAACTAGTACTGAACTCATCCTCTGCAGCAGAAGTAACTCTTAGTCTTCCTTAATGCGGTGGTCCTCATGAGGGACAGTTTCATCAAAGCGTTTGATGGTTTTCGCAACAACACTTTAGGATACACTCAAAGTCTTGGTAAATTTTCTAGATTGACTGACTTTTTTTTCTCAGTGTAATGATGGACTGTAGTGTCTCTTTTCTTTAGTGGTTCTTGTCAAAATATGGTTTAAAACAGTAGTTGAAGTTGGCTATTCACTGTATAGTGCTCTGTATCAACTCTACCTCTGCACAACACAATTAATGGTCTCAAACACATTAGGAAGGCAAGAAATTCTAAAAATTAATTCTTGACAAGGCACATCTGTTAACAGAAATCCATTCCAGGTGACTAAATCATGACTCTGATTGAGAAAATGCCTGAAGTGTACAAAGCTGTCATCAAAGCAAAAGGTGGCTTCTCTGAAGAATGTAAAATAAATATCTACATATGTATATGTAAAATAATCTTTTTTGTTTAACATCTTTTTGTTTAAAACTGATTCTATATAGGTTCTTCCATAGTTCCAATGTCTTTAATATTAATCAAAATGTTGAATATAATAAAAAGAAAGGAAAAAACAAAAAGAAGGTATGTGCAAACTTTTTTGCAGATATATTTATGCAGATATATTTATATATGCTGAATACTGCATCACACTCCAGCTAAATGTTAACATTTAACATGGAATTGTTTAAATTTTACTTCTCATCCTGACATATCCGTCACAAACCATGCAGCCTTGTTGTGTAAAATCTTGTCTTTACTGGTTAATTATTTCTGTAGAGATTTAATCTTGGGCTTTATTATTTTGCAGGTTATGGAACCTCAAATCTGATTAAAGTGAAACTAAATTAGGCTGCAATCTTCTACACTGACTTCAAGGCAGATTTCCAGGTCTGGCGCAATCCTCTTCTGCCCTTGGTCAGCCACTGATGATGAAACTGTTGTAAACTGATATAAATGTTACTGCATATGGCTCCATATGAGGTGGATGCATCATACGGTGCTGGTGAAAAAAGGTCACCAGAAGCCAGGGAAAAAAATTTTTTTGCAAAGGAAAATTAGCATGTCACTTCTGTCAAGAACCTCCTCCAGTAACTGTTTTTGGGGGGGTTTAGTTCTGCCTAAGGTCCCTAAATAATGCAATAAGTTGCACACCCTAGAAAAACTACATTTATGTTGCATTTACCCAAGCTCATTCATGCATTGTTCTCCCTTACTACTGTTCTCCAGAAGACTAACAAAAAAAAAAGGTTTCAAAGTAAATTGTATTTAAGACACTAATACAATATATAATCACAAGTATACAATATAATTTCATTAACTTAGTGTTTCTAAACTCTTCCTCTGTTGAACAACAGTTCCTATTTTCGACATTTAGCGGTAGTTTTTCTAATTAGTAATACTCCATAGGGATAACCCCTGTTTTTTTTATATACCATTTATATTTCTTGTATTTTGGCACCAACCAAATAATTAAATAGAATCAAGAGCATATTTAGATTCAAGATTACCTAGAAACATAAGACTGACTACTCTGTTATACTAGCCTACATCACTTTTATCAACAACCATATTTTTTGATTGGACTCAACAAGGCAAACTCCTACATAGCTTTTAATATCTCACTCCCTTCCATTTCCATTTCCACTGCTGGATTCCCTAAATTGTCCAGAGGAATCCAGAAAAAATGTAAATTGTGTATTTGAATGCCATCCTGAAAAATGTAGTTCAAGTATAAATAGTATTGTTATCCAAGTCATTAAAACTGGAGGGCCATCTGCTTGATATATAGGCAAAAAAATGTCTGTGCTCATAATTTATTGTGTAATGATCTTTCTTGCTTATCAGTTGTCTGATTTCTTAGCCTAAGAAGGGAGCTTAGTGCTGAACAGTCAGATATGTTTTCCAGGTTGTTTACCACTTCTATAATTTGATCTATTCCATCTGCTGACAAGACCGTAGATGCATTAGAAATGAATTTCTTTAGGTGGTCTTCGTTGCTCAATGGCTTCCTCCAGTGACCGTAGAAAGTGTTACATCTTTCAGTAAAGTTGTCTCCATTTGTCATTGTTATGCTGATCTCACAATAAAGTTTATCAAAATTGGGTTTGTTATCTGGGGGGTGTACCACCTCAGTTTTACCAAGCAGTGACTTAATTTCTGGCCTGGAGATATTGTGATCACCAAAAGACTGAACACATACATTGCCATCTAGGAGGCCTGTGCATGCATTAAACTGAAAGGAATGACGAGCTTCATGCTCTGAAGATGGAAAGGGGCGGTTTACATATTTGACATCAGGAACTTTTAGCTGGATTTTCTGAATAGTATTGACTGGCAGAGAGTGACCATCTCTAACAATGTATTTTCGCACTGCACAAGCTGCATCTGCCATCCAGTGCATTCCAAGGTGAGCAGGGAAGCGTTTGACAGCAACGTCTTGTTTCTCTAGCAGCCAGCTGTATGACTCAAGGGATGGCAGAGCTTTTGGGTCATAGTCATGATAGAAAGCACCAAAACCAGACTCTAGATCAAGGATTTGCTCATTCCCTTCCAGGCCCAAGAATGCAAAACAAGCAGCTTCAAGGCCATGTCTGCCTGCATTACCAATGTGAAGGGGTTTAGTTTGTGTAGCTGCATTTGCCAAAGGGGCACCAGAATATGATGCAGCTATAGCTAAAGCATCTCTGCACTGCGTTTGGTCAAGGCCTAAAAATTTTGATGAAGCTGCTGCACTTCCCATTGTACCAACCACAGTGGGAGGGTGAAACCTGTAGACAAAAAAATTGAAATTTAGCACCCTTTGAGCAATCTACTTGTTGAAATAAGTCTAAAAGGTATTAAAAACATATGATAACTACACTGTAATAAACCACAAGGAAAACATTGAGGGGTTTATTTATAAATTATTCCCCTGTCAATTCAATTTAATATACAGCGCTGTGTAATATGTTGGCGCTGTTGTGACTGTTATGCTATTTTAGTATTGGCTGCTAGGTGGCCGAATGAGTCTTAGTTATAGTTGGCATTGAAGCAAGTAATGCATAGAGATTCGCCTAGCTGTGAGCGAACATACAGCTGAATTGACAGTTGAATAATTTATAACTTCACCCCTAAATATACATAAGTGCTGAAATAATTTTGCAGAAGTCTTTGCAGTACCAGTCCTGTGGATCACATTAAAGCACTAATGCCATTGTATTATTTGATTTATTTAAAATGATCAATTCAACTATTTACTAAATGTTCTGTCTAAAAAATAGTAACTAGAAATATCAAGAAAAATATTAATAATTAAAAAGCCTACATTTAGTAATTGTAGTTGGCAAGTAAGAAAGCCCCCCCCCCACACACACACACACACACACATGGCAGTGCTCTGACCGAGCTGCAAGGAGAGAGAACCACAAAATTTCCCCACATTTTATAGTGCTGGGTAATATATAAATATTGACATCACAGCTAAATTCCAGATAAAAAATACCAAATATTCCAAATATGTGTTTGTTTTTTATTTTATTATATTCATTCATTCAGGGTAATGGCTGAATACCTTCCTCATGTAAGCCCCCAGCACATCTCTGGGACTGGGATTGGGAGAGAGAGGAATATTAACACAAACCAAAAAGGATATTCTATATTTGTGTCCCATTCTTTAGGGGTCCATTTACACCATACCACAGTGTGCTGCAACACACACACAAATGTTCCTGAATTCATTTGCATTGAATTAGGCAGCTCATTTTAAATGTATGTTTTGTCAACACACCAAACATAAAAAAAAAGGGTCTGTAGCGTTTTTTTTTCAGTGTAGAGGAATGAAAAGTACAGCACATATGCATCCGTTGGTTGTATGTTAAGCAGATATTTTTTTAGCAAACTGTAAAAGTGTTGGAGTGCAACTAAATTTACATTGCAATACCTATCTACAGTGCATCACTGTACATTGAGGTTGGAGTGGTTTGGACAATTCCTAAAGCTTACAAGTAGATAACGTCTAAATTATCTGAGAACTGTATTAATTTTTAGTTTCACAAATTATCATACCTTTTTGGAATATTGCTGGCTTCGTTGGAAAAATGCATGAGTCGTCCTTGTACCTCAATACCAACATTAAATGCCAAGAGGAAGTCTAATCCAGATTTCTTGTGATGTGCTGGTAATGATTCAGAAAGGGCAATCAGAGAAGGAAGGACAGCTCCAGAGGGATGTGTGGCAGGATGCCAGGTATCATCAAAGTCCATCGAGTGAACCTATAATAAAAAGTGCATGTAACCATAAAGTAATATTTCATATATGTTTATTTGCATACCTCACTCAAAATATTAAAAATACTGTTTTGCATCATTTTTGACTGTATTAAAATGTTTACAGCTATTTGTGGATGCATGGGCAAATACATTTTGACCAGTGTTTAATGAAACTACAGTGTATCTATAAACTGCATTGCATTACATTGGATCAGGATGCTATCACCTAAATATGGTGATATATTTTATATTATTTACAAAAATAATTCCAGTCAAACTTTTCCATTTATTCAGTGTTTTTTAATATTGATAATATTTTCCTCATTCTACATTAATATTGAATACATCAAAACAATGGAATTGTGTTTTAAACAAAACATTTTTATACAAACAAGACTATGTTTTATTTTCTTTAAAGAAGCCACTTTTCGCTTTGATGACAGCTTTGCACATTTCAGGCATTTTCTCATAAAATTTAGTTATAATTTAGTCAACTGGAATGGTTTTCTATTAACATGGTTTTCTTGCCTTCTTAATGAACTAAGACATTAGTTGTGTTGTGCAGAGGTGGGATTGATACACAGCACTATACAGTATATAGCCGAAAATTTCACAAACTTTAAGTGTATCTTCAAGTGTAGTTGCTAAAACTATCAAAGGCTAATATGAAACTGGCTTTCATGAGGACCACCCCAGAGAGAAAGACTAACAATTACTTCTGCTGCAGAAGGCAGAGTTCACTACAGTTACCACCCTCAAAAACCACAAATTAACACCACCTCAGAGTAGGGCCCACATTATTGCTTCACAGTTCAAGCATCTCAACATCTTAACTGTTGCTACAAAAGACATTAGACTAGTGGAAATCTGTAGTCTGACGAGTCCAAATTTGAGATTTGTGGCTCCATCTGACATGTTTTTGTGGAGGTTTCTTAATGTGTCCTACCCACCATAATGCATGGCTACAACAATGAGACCTTCATTTGTTTTTTTTTTAACAGAACAATGACCCCAAACATAACTTCAGGCTATGTAAGGGCTATTTAACCAAGAAGGAGAGCGATGGAGTGTTGTGTCAGATGACCTGGTCTCCAAAATCACCTAACCTATACCCATTTGAAGTTTGTTTGAGTTGGACTGCAGAGTAAAGGCAAAGTAGCCAACAAGAAAACTATTCCAGATGACTACCTCCAGAAGCTGATTGAGAGAATGCATAAAATGTAAAGCATATTCTCATTTGTTTACCTCTTTTTTGTTTATATATATACATATATATATATATATATATATATATATATATATATATATATGTATATATAAAAATGTTTGAGCACATAAATGTCAAATCTAAATATGTGCTGGAAATGGCTTTTTTGCTATCTAAACCATCCTGCAACACATTCTCAGTGGCCTTTCCAAATTATGTCTAAGTTTCTATATTTTTCTTGGCCTGGAAATATTATTGTATATACAATGTAAAGCTATACCTAGGAAGAAACTGCAAAATAACCACAACTGATTCTGACAGGTTTGTTATGATATATGGTAGCAGATATCGATTTTAAAAAGATATAGTGAACTCCTTGTCTAGTTTATGTTTATACATGAACTTGATAATGGTACAGGTAAAAATAACATGGGATCCAGTGTTTGTGTGATTTTACTAGACCGTCCGCCCACCACCTAGGCCTGGCTTACTTTCCAAATTTTGGCTATACGTGGGTAGACAACCAAGCTATTAACATTAGGCATATTTAATTCATTTTTTTTATTTTTTTGCAGCTATAGTCCAAGGATAGAAAGAATCAGAATATAACCAAATTATGTTGTTAATGATTACCTAGATCATAGTTTCTCAACCAGGCCTCCACCAGAGGTTGCTAGGGGTTCCTTGACCAAGGATCAGTTTGTGTCTCCCAGGTCAGTTTAAGTGACACCAATTAACTTTTTTGGCTATCTGTAAGGGTGACATTCTTCCCACTGGCCAGCAATGTAGGAGGAACTATCCAAAATGATCACCACAGTAACGTGCTGTGAAAATAAGCGGTCCCCCCATGTTAAAAAGGTTGAGAACAGCTGACATAGTAACAGTCATCTCTGTCCCTTTTTACATGATGACTAGCTCACAGTAGGTAACATCCCACCCATGGAGTTTTTATATATATAATGCAGGAGATATGATATAAAATACATTTTAAATGTTTTAACCCTAAACATTTTTTCAAAAGTAAGTACATCAACCAATTTTTTCCAGCTGTCAGATCTACAGTACAATACAATCATTCCTCAAACAAAGTCTATAGCAAACGGTGCACAAAATCTATGCATCATTATGTATTATTAACACACTTTGACTGCTGGAAAAAGCTGAATAGCAATCTAACATCGATCACAGATAATTGTACACAAGGATCATTGAAAAAAGTTTCTTACCGCAACACCATTGACAAAAGAAGCATAGAGGGGAGGGAGTCGGAGATCTGGCTGGCCCCAAACTGTGCTGGAGATCTCTGTGCTATAAATCTGAAATCAGTCAATGCAAAAGGTGACGGAATGAGCAGAGAAAGGTAAAATGGGACCAAATATTTCTAGAAAAACTGTCATCTGAATCCAAAATGATAGATAAGCGTTAAAGCCCCATTTTATTATGATTGCTTGGAAAGCAAATTACATCTAACAATTGGGCACAATTGCTATTTAGAATCATAACTTCAATGGAGTAGGAATGTTAAGCGTTTCTCTTATGGAAAGTTTGGTATTTTTTTAAAAAGATTACCACAGCAAAAAATAATGAATAGTTTTATTACATAGCATTAATATTCTTGATTATTATCTTATGATTTTGACAGCTTTTATATGTATGAAGTAAATAATGTCCCACTTGCTTTCAAAACTGCAGTAATGTATTTGGGGTTATTAGGGATGTATGAATTTTTGAAGACTGTCTATTAAGATTCACATCAACATGAGTGGTATTCTTATCCTACATCCTATCTATTCAAATGTGCCAGTTCTAGATTTTCTGGGAGAAGTTAAATAATACTGTACATAATTACATAAACTATAGGAGTTTTTCGTTTCTTATTTATTATGGTCTAGTACATACACATCATCATCTCTAAGGCTCACAAAGTCAACAAAACGCATCCAGGCCCCATCTTTGTGAAAACTTTATAGCCATTATAAAAAGTCAAAGTCTAGAGCCACTGTCATTGAACTGCCTTGATTGACAGCAGAGAAGGATCCTGCCTAAACTTCATGTGATTAGGCAGATTTGGTCTTTCTGTAGGAAAGTGGCTTGATAAGCCTAAAGCTGTCTGTGCATGCCAGCATTGGAAGCTCCATCTGTAGCATGCAAGGGTGGCTATGGCAGTACGGCACTACATGTGAGTACTGCATGACAATGCAGCCCGCAAATTATCATGAGCAGTGAAGAGAAGATCTTTACAAAAAGAATGTCAAGCACTTACAAGAAAAAACACAGAAATTAGAGCAATCCTTTAGATGTTTAACTACTGTGGTAATACAGGTTTTGTAAGGAGCTTAATTAACGGAATTCCACATAGAATAGTGCAAATATGATAATTTAAGGGCTTATACCTCTGAACAGGTGAAGTTCTTACCTTGCTGTACTGCAACGCCTTATTGAAAACCTCTGTTGTAGTTCCAATTAATCCAACACCTAAAGTGTCTAAAATCATTCTCTTGCTTCTCTGAATGACTACTTCTGTGAGGTTATTTACAGTTAGACCATGGATCATGCCAGCAAAACTACCTGTTACTGTCTGAAAATGCAGAATAATCAACATATTACTAACATACACATTTCCATATGGTAGCAGAATAAACCAACCAATCATCAGTTAGCTAATAGAACCTGATCATAACCAAACTTTTTTTGTAAATGGACATTGACTGAAAATGTTCTTTTATCTACACATATGTAGGATTACTTAAGGTCTGGCTATCAAATTGCTCCTATGTGGCCAGTAACTTTTCCCCTGTTTTAAAATAATGATGCATATACCTTACAATGTTAAGTTATTAAATAAATGTGTCAAGTGTTTAACTTTATAATGGAAGCATACTAAATATTTAATGAATAAGTGCAATGAGGGTCTACTTAGCAATGTTTTCACCCATGATTCACAAATTTTTCACATAAGGTTCTAATATACATGTATGAAGCATGAATGAAAACATTGATAAATGTATATACAAACCAAAAAGTGGGGACGCATAGGATACCAAAATTTAGCAATACAGGTCAAAGGGCAAGATGTGTTTTATAAATTTGACAGCTTGAAATAAGGTTGTCGGCAAAGCACTGTTCATCACAGGCAATTTCCTTCTATTACTCCAATACTTTTATAAAATCTATTATCATTTCAAAAGTGATTTCGCACTGATGAAAAGATTGGATATAGTAATAGAACATGTGTATTTTTAGCAAAAAGGCAATGAAAAAATGTAGAAGAATACAAAATATTTAATAAATAAGTGCAATGAGGGTTTACTTAGCAATGTTTTTACCCATGATTCACAATTTTTTTTACATAAGGTTCTAATATACATGTGTGAAGCATGGGTGAAAACACTGATAAATGTATATTCAACCCAAAAAGTGGGGACGCAACAGATGCATGGGATACCAAAATTTAGCAATACAGGTCAAAGGGCAAGATGTGTTTTATAAGTTTGTCAGCTTGGAATAAGGTTGTCAGTAAAGCACTGTTCATCACAGGCAATTTCTTTCTATTACTCTAATACTTGTTTAAAATCTATTATCATTTCAAAAATAGTTTGGCACTGAAGAAAAGATTAGATATAGTATTAGAATGTGTGTATATTAGCAAAAAAGCAATGAAAAATGTAGATATGTTTAGTAATAATTCAGAAATCTATTATTTTCATACTAGACAGTAAAGCCAGTTCAGCAAATTACCTTGGTGGCGAACATCCTTCCTCTTACAAGTAGTCTGCAGTGTGGGTTCCTTGGTCCGATTCCTGTTCTCCTTTCTTCAAACACCATCTCTTTATAGTGTGTAGCAACTGTATAAATCCTCCCCTCACCTTTCATTCTTCCTCTTTTCATGGTTGGGTTTTCCATTTTACATAATTGTCAACATCCCTGTCAGCTTTTTAGTCATAATATCCACCACACAGTTTACACGTTCAGCATGTATGAATGTTTATTGATAAAAACATACAAATAGTGTAAAAAGTGCAGGGATCAGGCATGTAAAATACATAATGCAGGTATCAGAGGTATGTAAGGTACAGATCACGGAGGTCAAGTGGATGTAATGTCCATAGGTCAGCTTTATGTAAAATAATAAAAATAGGAGTTTGTTGTATGTAACACATTAGATTCAGCAATCGGGTGTTGTGAAGTACAAAAAGCAGAGGTCAGGTGTATGCAAAGTACAAAGTGAAAAAGTAATATATACAAGCCAGTGCAGGGCACCCCTTTCATTTCACCACCATCCCTCCATTCATTGCACAGCAGTACACCTTATTTACATAACCTGTTTATGCATATTTGCACTAACATTGTACACACATACTGAACTGTATATGTAGACACACACCCATAAATATACATACTTACACAGATACTGTATATAAACCTATACTGCACACACATACACACTTACAATGTACACATAAATAAATGTATGAGCAAAAGCATTGCATTACAATTCTCATTTGGGCAAGTAATTGAAAACACGTAACATCATATTTTATCTGTCACATATACAGTATATGCAATTTCTATCTATATACAGTTAGAATATATACTTTAATGTAAAAACTGCAAACTTACTAAAAAAAATTCATATAATCTCAATTTTTTCTTTTATTTTTATCAGATAATCCTGTTATAATAAATTACCCTACAATTTTAATTTTTAAAAAGTTTTTTACTTTGAAAAAGGGTTCTTAAGTCTAACTATATATCATCTTTAGGTGATATTAAACTGTGATGTATATTTATTATTACATTTATTTCCTGTGTATACTTATACATTTATATTTAGTTTTCGGGTATCATTAGATCTGACGATTTAACATAAATTGTTTTGCAATAGCACCATTTGGTCACTTGACCATTTTTCTAGGTCATTAGACAGCTATGAAATTTCCAGTTTCCTAAGCTGGTTACTGTACATTGCCACATCAGACTGTGCTCTGTCTAATGTTACACCGTCAATTTGTACAAGGGAAATTTCACAACTTTTTTTACTCATGTCCAGAAGGACCGTCATTAACTGAAATTAGCATATACTTTTGTAATGTAAGAATAAATAATTTATTACATATGCCATTGCTGTGCCTTTTAATAGCAACCAACTCCAAATATGTTGTCAGTGTTTAGTTTTCATAGGGGACAAAAATTGACCAAGACAAATACAAAAAAACACATTTTAAAGCAGGTTGACAGCAACATTCAAACAGCTACAGTAGATGTCCAACCCCTTAGCTATTCCATAGGACCATTTTCTGATAATTTTGTACCCTGACTTAGTTTTTGTTTTGTTTTATTGAAGACTTTTGTGGCCTACTTCCATTAGGCACTTGTCAGTATGTTTTGGATCATACATCATCCATAGTCTGCGTAAAGTATGATATGCAGACATTTTGCCTATGGACAGGGTTGGAATTTTACTTATCACCAGAACATGTATAGAAAGGGTTAAACCTATTGTCAAGTTTTATTACTGTCTGTGCAGGAAATATTCATCCCCTTCATTAGTGAGACTGGCAGCAGGGAAACTAGGTGTAGGGCCTGCAAGCTCCATTGGTGCTTAAGGGGCACACTGGAGTGAGGAGAGTTTGGGGTGGGGTTAGCTAGGGGGTCGGGTCAGAAGTGAATAGGGAGGAGAGTAGAGGGGTTAAAAAGGATGTTAGTCGGAAGTTAGTAGGAGTTTTTGCGGCAAGAATATTCCCCTCCCACCCACCCTGTTTGAAGGACGGGGGCAGATGGGGTTTAGAAAAGTAAGAGTCCTAATGGTAATTTTGGAAGGGCAACCCAGACATAGGGTGCCCCCTTAAGGGTGTTACGGTGTGGAGCACCTGAAGCGGTGTGGTATAAATGGAAGTTACAGTATACTTGGTTGGTACGGACTTTACCTTTCCTGAGCCTGCTGCTTGGTACTTTACGTTTAGAGCTGGTTGGTTGAAATAGTGCAATTGGGCACTGTTGTTTAACTGGGGGTTTTATATATTTTATATTTTTATAATTGGTTGAGGAAGGTTTTATATAATAGGTTAATTGATATGCTAATGTGTATATTAATGTGGTGTTTGTATGTAAAGTTTGTATGTGAATTTATGTTATTTATGTTATTTAAAATTGCTTATAGTTTTTGGTATTTACTATTGAAAATTGGTTTTATTTATTTGGTAAATAAACGGCTGCCATTTTAAATCCAGTACGGTGTCACTGTGTTTTTTGGGGTAAAAGGGTGCGGTAATGGCTGGTAAGTTTAGGAGAAGTAGATTGGTGTAAAAGGGGGGAGGTGCAGGAAAGGGGGAGAAGGTGCGAGCTTGCCTGGTCATGTCCTGGTGACCATTTCAATTTTTATGGGAAACCCAACATTTTGAGATGTTATTGGAACAATCAATAAAGAAAAAATCAAACGCTTCGTAATATGTTGGCGCTATATAAATACTGTTAAATTTATAATAATAGTTATTATTATTATTATTATTATTATTAATATTATTATTAATATTCTAATAAATGTATGATGTAAAAATATCACGCAGCACTCAGACTCGCAGAGAAAGCTCCATCACTGCATGCTGACAGTCTCTTTGACATGTAATTTGCTTACTGTGTTTAATACAAAACTTTAGGCAACGGGTTAATGGCTAGCACAGATATGGAAATTTGAAAACCATTATCCATGACATCCCCAGAAAATAGAACAATTTTAGTAGCGACACCTATTCACCACTTTTTAATCCTATTGGTATTTAAGGCAGGTGGTATTATCCCCACCCACAGATATTAAAAGAAGACAAAGAAATTAAAAGTGTAAGAGATTGAAGCATGTTGGTGCAAGTTAGGAAAAGGTAGGTTGTCAACAATATTTCAATTACACTGATCAATAAACTCTAAAAATAAGTGTATTCCAAGTAGAATGCCCCTTATTGTAAGCTGTGTTTGCCTACCGATGTTACCTAAAGCCCAGCAACACTGGAATTTCAAGTGTAAATGTGAACAAGGAAATCGGCCTAATCCTCGGTATTTGGAATGCTCACCCTTACCCTTTTGGTGCCATGAGAAAGTTAGGTTCTGAGGCAGCGCTGAACTAACTGTTTTGAGTTGAGCTCCAAATTTTAGCATGGGTGATTTTGCTGAGATTGAATCTATGCAGTGAATGGAAAATTGAGTAAAATACTTTGAAAGCATAAACCTAAAATACATATAATTTTTCGGTTAAAGCAGAAAAAACAATGTAAGTTCGTAGTCTGTAAAGTGAGGATGCAGTGCGTATGTGGTATATAATGGGGATAGGGTAAGGTAATGTGATTTTTTCCTCTATGCCCCTAGTAGCAGGGCATATCATAGGTGACAAAAGCACGCCTGGTTCGTAGAAACATTTCCTCAACTCTGAAGGGCAATTGGTTGCCATAAAAAGTTAAACTGGGTTGACAAAATATCTGATAACACGTCTGCAGTCTTAGACTTGTGCTCTTTTAACATGGGGACAGTTTCTGAGAAGCTCCTGTCACCTGACATTAAAAAAAAAAAGTCCTTGTGATATATTAACACTATATTCTGGATAAAGTTGTGGGTCCAAACTTTGCAAGTAAGATAAGCGTGCTAATCTAAAAGTGTTCAAAACAACCAGAGGGTTGAGAATACTGGTCATGTTTAAATCCACAGGAATAGACCTTAATGGTCCACACAGCAGTTCCACAAACTATCTATATAAAATGTTGAAGAAACCCAGACCCAAGCAGTTGGGGGTAATCTATGAATAAAAAGACCATTTGCAAACTAACACTTTGGGAATTCCACACAAATGGGACTGTAAGAGCAGTGGAATTTGTTATGTTACAGCATTTTGGATAACAGCTCGGTGTACACTGCTATGTACAGCTCTAGTACATATCATCCGGGAGCCACATCATCCCCACCCAAACAATGAATATGGCCAAACACTATGAACCCACAAGAAGATAGGATGAAGATGGCATGGATGTAGTAAAATCACAGCCCTTAAAACGCTTTAGGGATGGGGGTGCTTTGGCAGTTAAGTGTGCCGCAAATGTGTGTAAATTTGAAAATGGCAGAACCCAGGGCACTAGCAGCAGAGTTTAATTCTGCTTCATTGTATATAGGATGACATCAGATTTTAAATTAATTTCTTTTTTACTTGGAACAAAATATATATTAGCAAAATGTTTCTTTAAATATATGGATATATACATAATGTAATGTACAGTTGGAATGCTTCAAAATAGAACCACAGATTCTGCTAAGTATTTTTAGCCTTGGGACTGTCCCAAAGAAGAAGCTTGTGTATAATATGAAAGTATTATCACATGAATGTGTTTACTCAACATGCAGAACTTTGATGACAACAATTACAGGTATACAGTATCTGCAAAATCAATATAATAACGTTTTACTGGTTGTCAGAAGCAAAGCAGCACATGCATGATATATCACTTCATTATAAAAGGTCACATTTATTCACATTGAATTATCCCAACAACATAAAACAAACAGTAAATCACAACATTGCATCACAATGTCTTAAAAATATGTTGGGAAATTCTAAAAATCATTTCCTCATATTCATTTTCTCAACAGTTGACCACAGTCCTTCCTAGTGAAGTTTTTTAATGTCAAAGAGTCAAAGAATACAGCCATTACTGAGGGGCTGAAAAGCAAGAAATAGAAACTATTAAATGAAGTGTAAACTTATTTTGTAAAAATTATTATTATTAAAAAACAGTTTTTTTAAAGCACCAACAGCAGCGCTGTGCATTAAATAGGGGTTGCAAATGACAGACAAATTCAAACAATGGAATTAATCTAGGAGGTGGGGGAAGTAGTACACAATAGGAGCGGGATATAGATTGGTGGATGAGTAGTGAAGGTTTAGGAGAAAATAATGGGTAGGCAAGTTTGAAAAAATGGATTTTAGAAGCTCTTTTAAGTGTGCAATAGCAGCAAGCTGAATAGGACGAGGAAGACCATTCCAGAGAGTTGGGGCAGCTATAAAAAAAAGTCTTGGAGCCCTGAGTGTGCTGAGGTTATGAGTGTGGAAGTCATTAGTAGGTCATTGGAGGAGCGAAGTGAGCGGCTAGGGGAGTATTTTTGTATCAGGCCAGAAAGGTAAGTGGGACAAGAACTGTGGAGGGATTTGAAGGCAAAGTACAAAATCTTAATTTTGATTCTAAGGTGAAATGAAAGCCAATGAAGATAACTACAAAGGGAAGGATGGATCAGTCTGGCTGCAGCATTCATAATAGATTGTAGAGGAGAGAGTCGGGTTAGTCGAATACCAGAGAGGGGGATGTTATAGCAGTCCAGACGAGAGATGATAAGAGCGTGTACAAGGAGTTTGGTGGTCTCTGGGGACAGGTAGGGGCGGATTTCGGAGATGTTGCGCAGGTGAAAGTGGCATGTCCTGGAAATGTATTGAATGTAGGGGCTGAAGGAGAGGGCAGAGTCTAAGATGTGTAGCTCTTCCTCTAAAACCCAGGTTTTAGCTAATTGGTTTATTGGTTCAACTGCATAAGAATTTTTCTGCTTTGGCTTACTGAATTATTGAATTATATCTACTGAATATGTTTTTAGTATTGGATAGAGTGGTTAGGGGTTACAACCTTTTTTTTTTGTAGTCTGTGAATTAGGAAGAATCACTTTATCTATATTAGTGTTGCCAATTTTCCAAGTTGGCAAAACTGAGGCTAAATTCAGATCCACAATATTAAATCTAAAGAAAAGTTTAGGCAGTTGAATAGGCAAACCACAAGAAATCTCTAACTGTGGACAGCATGCTGCTGTCTAAAGCCACAATTAGACATCAGATAGACAGCAGATAATCGTCACTTGAAAGAATATGTTTTGATCATTTCCACTGACAGATGAATGAATGAGTGTTGTACACACAGCATTGTTCTGTTCATTTTTTTTCTAAACAATTGCGATTAGGCAGGTCTATTCTTCCTTCTCCTTTCACTGTTCAGTGTTTGGAGAATGTTTTTTCAGACAGTTTTGACTGCAACAGTTAATTTTTAGAAAACAGTAGCAGGCCTAAATTAACCAGCAAAACAGACCTAGATGATATATGAAAGCTTTACTAAGCCTTTCTTTTCTAGACTTTCTAATTTTTTGCAATTGTTATGTTGAAACCAATCATATTTTTAGAACAACTTTCATGTCTGTTAAAGCAGAACCAAACTTTAAAAACAACAAATTACAAGCAGGCACCTCCACAAGGGCAGTATGTTGCTCCAATAAAACAAGCTAACCTACCTGTTCGAATTCCTATGTTGAATGTACACTGAGCTGCACATGCATGTACTACCCCAGCATACCCGTGTGCCAGGAATAAAAAGAACTCCCAAATGCTTGTGCAGGAGTTACGACACTGCAACCTGGCCAATCAAGATAGTTGGACCAGGAAGAATCTAGTGTTGGATTTAGAGGGGATGAGTTTATTTCTACTTTGTGTGCTCACAAAACAAGCTTATAGAATAAGCTTAAACAAGAGACAATTTTTTCCATGCTCCTTTGCTGGGACCAGAAAGATTTGTAAGGCAAATATATGATTGGTTGAACCTATGAGAGAAAGAAAATTCTCTCTACAAAGACCAAAATGAGAAACGCTCACACAGCCACAGCCACTGCTGCTTAGCACTAGTTGTGCTTAATAGGCCTGTGGGCTCTATCTACTCTTGCAGATTCCCAGTAAAACCTGCCCAAGAGCAAACATTTTAAACAATCAGCAGGGAAACCTAGAGCTTCCCTGCAAACAAACTGTTGCTGTTTTACCTTAGTAACCATATCTGTGATACCACTGTACCACATATGACCCATCCAAAAATTTGCCAAGTACTAATTGTTTGTTTGTTTCTTTCTTTTTGTTCGTTTATTTTTCTTGATTTTTCTGAGCGTTAACATATTACTAAACATTCAGATTGCAGAACTAGGCAGATGAGAACTGAAAAGCATACTTCACATTTTCTCTTCAGAGAAGCCTTAGAAATGTTTCTTGGAAATACAGTTTAGAGATCACAGTTCTCTTTTCTGAGCATTCTGTACATCTCTAACAAGAAAGCTTATGTGCATGTTTCACTACCACAAGGAAAGTATATCTCTTCCAAAAAAATCTCAAACTTCTTGAGCAACATATTCCCTCAAGGGTCGTTCCTGAGTTTAGATACCCAATAGGGTAACTTCTGAGTTTAGCCTCTCCTTTTAAAGTTTAAGCTCCTTTTTGGATTTGCATGCTTCTGTCCACTTTTTGCTAAAAAAAGAAAAAAAAAAGATTTTCCAATTGCTCAAGAGTATTGAGAAACCTGTTGGTGCACGTTTCCCACAGTTTTGATGTAACTTCATGACAGAGACGAACAACAATAATCATTTTTTTTTTTCTTTTTCGATTTGTGTCAAAAACTTCATATATATAGATTGCCACAAATGGCAGAAGCCTACACACTGATGTATCTGATACATTTGGGGTTGACAGTATTAAACTCTTCTGGAAGTAATATACATGATACATCTATGATGTCCCCCTCTTCATTCAGTGGTACAATTAATGCAAAGCTAAGAGTTAGCTATGCATCAGTAGTGATTTTATTTTTACAGCAAATTACATCTGTGTGTGGTGCTTCATACGTATTTGTAAGCTTTTCTTTGGTGTTTTTGATTTATGTTCTTTATTTGACTTCGTAACCAGGACAAAAAGTGAAATCATGAGTTGACCCCAAAACAAAAAAATAGGGGAAATCTTCCAATGGGGTGCTTTTGTGGCAACACAAGAGGTCTATGAGGCTATTTTACTAATTTTACTGACTTGGATGCAGCAATGAGCAAGGCTCCTACATTATTATTATTACAAAGTATTTATATAACGCCTATATATCTCGCAGTGTTGTACAAAATCTGTAGTCATATTACTAACTCTCCTTCAAAGGGGCTCACAATGTAATGTCCCTATTTCATATGTCAATTAACCTAACTGCATGTTTTTGGAACATGGGAGGAAACCCACACAAACACGGCTGGAACATGCAAACTCCATGCAAATAGTATCCTGGGTGAGATTTCTACTTGGGAAATGCTGCAAATTGCTTTTCCTATCTCAGAAAGTAGTGTGTATTGTTGCATGCTTGTAAATAATGCTGATGTAGCTGGAAATGTGTTAAACCCTTAGAGCACTCTGCATTGGTTTTTCCATGAGTTCATAATATTTCTATAAATTATTCGTCATCTAAAAGTATAAAGTCCTCTGTGTATGCTGTATTTTACAACACTCACTATACTACACACAGCAGCCCTGTGACACAGCTGCAGAACATGGCTTATATACACGAGTCATTGTATACAATGACGTCACCCCTGGCGCCTCCCCCAGGATCTCTATCCCCACCCACACCACCTCTTGTTTGGCTGAAATCACTTCCCTCACTGATTCTCCGGCCGCCATCTTTATTACTGGCAAGAAGGAACGTTCTAAGAGATTATTAAAGAGATATTTTAATATTAAAATGAAAACCTATTCCACCTATGAATATACGAGATAAGTACAAAAACTATTTATAAAAACAGGTTTAAAACGGGGAGCACTTAATAGCTCGCAGTCACTTGACTAACTTCCTGTTGATGTGATGGGTGCATGTCATAAGGCTTGTGTCACAGGTGTAGGGTGTGCAGCATTCCTCGGGGAGCGAGCAGTATGACACGGGCGGTGCTCACCTTGGTGCTGATTGGCGTGTCAGTCTGCATTGTGGCTGGGAGCCAGGTGTGGCCGGTACCATACAGGTAGGTGAGGTCCATTCCATGCTAACCTCAGTCATATACTTCTGCCATTCACCTCTAATAGACAGCCAGAATAATACATTATATTACATTAATAATACAGTAATCATAGCACTCCATGCAGGTGAATGAAGCAAATCTATAAATATAAAAAGAGGTGCTTTCTGCCTACTGACACACTATGATTAATAAGAATCTCTCTCATTTTATTTTGTCCATATTTACAGACGATTTGACCACCGTCCTAAGCCGGATCCCTACTGCCAAGCCCAATTTACATTTTGTCCCACTGGATATGTGAATGGATCTATTCCCTTGATGAAGGATGAAGACATCATTGAGGTTTTTCGACTGCAAGCACCTGTTTGGGAGTTCAAATATGGAGATCTGCTTGGTCATTTTGTACGTGAATTCTGATTATTCATAATATATTTTTTTTATATTTTTAAATAACCATGAGACTGCACATAATCCAATGAATTTCCCAAGCTAGAAATGTACTAAAAATTCTGTACACAATTCAACCTTCCATTGCACTTTCCATAAACTGTAGAAGAAAATATTGTTACAGAACATGGCAATTATCATCTAAGAAATGAGCAGAGTATACATTTCCTGCAGCTGATCACAGCTTTCCAGCATTTTATTATCTGAATATATTGCCATGTGTACTAATCAGTAGCATTTGTCTGAGAGTGTAGTGATGCACAATGAAATATAAGTGAACATGACATAAGTATTGTAGTATGCAATATAAAAACTCTCATGTACTCTATAGCTTGGGCATGAGGTCTCAGTCTTGCTCTGTACTGTGTGCTGCATTCTAATGCCCGGTCATATAGTGCCACTGATTATGGCAGCACCCAAGAGCCTTTCATTTTGGCTGCAGAAGTTGGTACTGGGAAATAAGCTTTTAGAATGCAAATGAGTGACTGTAAATGTTAAATTTGCATTCATTAGAGACATTGCTATGTTAGATTCAATTTGAAAAACAACATGAGTTTATAATATACTTTTCTTTTTTTTTTTCTTAGAAAATTATGCATGATGCAATTGGATTCAAGAGCTCACTGACTGGAAAGAATTACACTGCAGAATGGTACGAGCTCTTTCAGCTCGGTAACTGTACATTTCCACACCTCCGGCTTGACGTTGAGGAACCGTTTTGGTGTAATCAGGGAGCGGCCTGCTTTTTTGAAGGAATAGACGATGAACACTGGAGGAGCTTTGGAACCTTAGTTCCAGTAGCAACAATATCAGGTATAGACAAAGATGTCAAGCAATGGTTTAATAGGCTGTAAAGTAAAAACTGCAGGACAGGAATGTGAATAATTTTATCTAAAGCGAGTTGACAAACATTTTCCTCAAGTGCTGGAACTTGGTTGTTTGCTTTGTGCAGCTCCAATTTCCTGAACGCGTCATAAATTACTTTACAAGGTTTCCCAAACTCCAGCCTTTAGCATTCCATTATTAGGAAGTTTCAAGTGTTTGGACTGCACTTGTACAAATGTTAACTATTTAATAATGTAATATTTTTTCTTGCATTGTTAGTGATTTGTGAGTTGTATGCATTTGTGAAATCTTCTGGTTTCCAGTGCTCATTACTCTTATTCTTGCACACTTCACAATGGTTACTGTGCATACTGGGTCCTGCACCCATTCAGGATCATCTCAGTTTTCAGTGGGATTACAATGCCATGGTGTCAGTGAGACTAATAAATGACCTGGTTTTGGTAGGAGTAATACATTCTCGTTTGATAGTGGGAGTATGAAATGCCCAGTTGTTATTGGGAGTATTAAATGTCCCAGCGACATGGAGAAAAATACATTTGAGTAGGAGTATTAAATGCCCCAAGTGTCGGTATAAAATGCCCCAAAGTCAGTGATGGTAAAAAATACCCTGCTTTTAAAGAGATGAATGGTAGCCCTGTGTCATTGTTGCTAACTGATTAATATACAGTATTTATAGAACACCAACATATTATGCGGCGCTTCACAAAGTCCATTATAATGTCTCTAACTGTCCCTCAAAGGGGCTCACAATCTAATGTTCCTACCATAGTCACATGTCTTTAATACAGTCTAAGGTCAATTTTTTGGGGGGTAAGCCAATTATCATAACTGCATGTTTTTAGAATGTGGGAGGAAGCCGGAGTACCTGGAGAAAACTCATGCAAACCTGCAAACTTCATGCAGTTAGTGTCCTGGCTGGGCAGGGCAACAAACAGTTCCACTTTAAATACCAGCTCCCTCCCATACCCAGTGCAAACATCTTTAAACAGCCCTGCAGACATAGTAGACAGCAACCTGCCATTGTATTCTGTGTCCTATTTTGCAGACGAAGGTCTAATTTATCTTACTCATTTTACTTCTGTTTAATAAAATAGGTTCCATGTTTAATCAGCTGGCAAAATGGATAAAAGAAGATAACAATACTGGCATTTACTATGAGACATGGACTGTGAAAGAATCAATGGCACCCAACTCAACTTTGTGGTTTGATTCCTATGACTGCAGCAAATTTGTGCTACGTACCTACCAGAAGTTATCAGAACTTGGTGCCACCTTCAAGAAGAGAGTTCAGACTAACTATACTCGCTTGTTCTTGTATAGCGGAGAGCCTGTGTACCTGGGGAATGCAAGCTCTATTTTTGGCCAACATGGGAACAAGTCACTAGCAACAGAAATCCACAAGTTTTATTTCCCTTATAGGCCTCATCAGTCATTTAAAGAACTTATTTTAAGCATCATGGACATATATGGGAAATCTGTTTTACTTAAGACTTTTTATTTGTTTTATAATTTTGAATATTGGTATTTACCGTTGAAACCCCCTTACATTACGATTACATATGAAGAAATTCCTTTGCCATCCAGATAGGTGCTGTGTCCTATTTCTGCGATGTAATAAATTGTAACACATTCCATGTGTCCTTGCCATTGACTGGCTCACAATTCAGGTCAGTAACTGCAATCACCCCAAATGTGCCTTGGATTCTCATAGGGGTGTATTTATAATTTATTACCCTGTCAATTCAACCAGAAGTCCTCCTAATTTTCCTATTGTGAATACTGTACACTTTTAACAATTGGCCACTAGGTGGCAGAACGAGTCATTGTTTTATTATGGACGGAAACCAGAACTGTAGCTGTCAGCAAATGTTAACTGTGATTCATTTATAAATAAACCCCATAGAAAGTTTCTGCATTTTATTTATTAAATTCAAAATGCTTTACGGAAGCTTTAACCTAAGCTTTAAAGATGTGCCAAATCATATTTTAAAGTTATACAATCTATGTATTTGTCATATATATTACATGTTTTACTAGAACAGCCATAAAGAGTCTGCATTTTTTTTTCTGTATGGCCTGTGCCACACTCCTAGACACATCATAGTTAGCAGATAGGTGTAAAATGGAGGGGTTATCTGCTTGTGTAATATATTTAAAGATCACTGGAAAACCATTTCTCTTTTGAAAATAAATTGTAGTTTTCAAGAATTATTTGAATAAATTTTGTTTAGTTTGACATTTTATATGGATACTAATATCTTTGAAAAACATAAACTTGCGATTCACGTTGAAGATTAGATTGTCACAAGATGGTGCTGATGTTTTCTATATAATGATCTGCCTTCTCCACATAAATTTCACTGTGTTTACACTGGATATTGATATATTTCATGAAGACGTGAATAAGGGGACATTTTTACTAAACTTTAGAATAAAAAATGCAAAATCAAAAAATGAACCAGTTTTTAAGACTTTTCTTTGTATCATTCACACTAATCTGTTGCGTTTATCACTTCACACACAACACATAGGGAGGCATCCATTGTAAATGGTACCCTAGATGCTAAATAGCAATGCACTGATGCATACCAACCTGTCTGTTTTTATTGACATTTATTTAACTAATTGGGGAAATGAGTGGGGTACTTATCTGCCTAGGTGGGGTGGATGTCTTGCTGTCTCTTATTAAAAGGGGCTTCCATAATCCACAATAAACTCCCTCCCACAACAAACCCCTGTTCTTTTTAGGAACAAGATTTGAGTAAGAGTTCCTTCCGGTCACACTGGGAAATAAGGGAATTGTGCACAAGGTATGAAGCTTTAGTCTGGCACTGTCCTGGTGCCGGTAATGAAGTTGGCATTGCCTAAGTGATCCCTTGCCATGCAGGAATAGTTCTGGCCCAACATCACTGGACAGGCATATTGCCACTGACACCAATGCTGAGGGTTTTTATTGTTACTTTTACCAAAGCTCAGGGTTTTTATTGTTACCATTAACACCAGTGCTGGGGGTTTTATTGCTACCACTAACACCTGTACAATTATTGATGCCACTGAAACTAATGCTGAGGGTTTTTACTGTTGCTAATGACAGTAATTCTACCACTGATGCCCCCTGCAGACAAGGCTTCTTGGAAGGGACCTATCCCTGTTAAATAGATGTCTTTTCCTGTATTAGCTTACGTATAGCTATTGCCTGATATTTTTAAACTGGAAATTGTAAAACACATATTGATTTAGATATGGCACCCACTGGATGTATGGATACAAATGTGCCGCCCCCCCCCCCCCGGATCGTTATAGTTGCATACTACTGTAAGTGGCTAAGAGCTTCATTATTCTGCCAGTACTGGAAATAGCAACACAATACGTGTAAGTGCATCTGGTATGAAGAAGTTTTTCAGTGTGTTCATGAGTTAACAGTCAATAAGAAGATATTGCACCTTATTTTTAGATTTTCTTCTAGTTTCCCAGTAAATATATAATTGAAATTTGGTTTTGTAAAAATGAAACTGGGTTCCACGTTTAACTAGCCAACGTTAATTCTCCATTTATCCTTGTGGAGACTTGACAAATGAAACAGTACACACATTTCAGTTTATATTTTTCGATGTAAATGAGTGTGTGTAATCTTCAGACTAGCATAAATGTCCAGTACATTTATTACACGCAGATTGACATGTTCTTGCAGTTGACTGTAAATCTTTTCAGCCACTCTCATCTTCTGTAAAACACAAAAAAAATCAGGATATAAATGAAAAAAAACATACCTAAATTAAACACACAGACCCGTTTTCCTGCTGTTAAAAACCAAACCATACTGGCTACCTACATTGAAAGCAAATCTCGAGTACCAAAAATTACCAAAAAGTTTGGGACTTTTGCAAGTACTCAGTCTGGTACAGTTGTGTACTGCTCTGTAAAGGTTGGGTTACCTGTTTAAAGATCATCTGTACATGTAAAAACAGCAATATAGAAGTGCAATAATATTGTTGATTTTAAATGATCACAAAGATTTTTATTTCTGAAAAAAAAAGCACTAACCTTCCCTACCCTTATGTTTAGTGAAGTATATACAGTATAACCTTTGAAGGGTGAAGGCCTTAGAGCTGTCATCTGTTCCTGCCTTTACTACCTAGGGAGTCATGGATTAGGAATGAATTTGCAGTACATGGCTACATGTTTATTTCAATTTAGGGGCTCACTAGGTAGTGGACACAAGTACAGTGACAACTATAAAATTTGCATCTTTAGGGCACTTTCATGCTTTCACATATTCTGTGTGCTACAATGCAGAAAGACACTGGTCTAAAAGAGCATACAAATACTAGTTATCACTATAATCTATAAAGCTTTTAACATAAATGCATTCTGCTGCATTTTTTTTTGTGGTTTGATAAAAAAAACGTTACGTTGAAGTCAATGGCAATGTATGGAAAATGCACTAATGGCACAATATAGATTTAAATTGATGCGTTATTCACGTCACATGATGGGAAATTATGAAAATAAAAAATAAAAATGCAAGCAAAACACACCTAAAACTGTATCACAATACATTGAAAAATTTTACTGTTGTCAAAAATAAAAAAAATTACCAAATATGAGATATATTTAAATACATATCATACAGATATGCACCTGGAGTCCTTTTGCATTGTTCCTTTGTATTGTGTTGCTGTGGTACTTGTTATTATTTAATATTTTATTATTTGTGTTGTATTATTATATTAGAGTTAGTATTGTTTTTTGATAACTATTATTTCATAACACCAGATAAAAAGTTGAATTGTTCTAACCTTTGCTCTGGATCTTGAAATCCTCTGGCAGCAAACTGTCCTGTCTGTTCCCAAGAACAAATGCCAGGAAGGAGAGAATGAGGGCATCCATGATGGCAATGATAGCTAAGATATATGCCCAGCGTATTGTGCATGCTCCTATCGTGTATTTATCAGTCTTGTCTCCGCACATGCGTTTGACTTCTGGAGAGTCCCATCCATCAGGGTAAATAAGGCAGCCAATCATCAGCCCAGCTGCTGCAAGGACAGCACAGAAATTCCTTCAGTATGCACAATGGCTGGACAACCAAGGACTGGAATTATAGTGTGGATTTATAAGACAGGCTGACAACAAAAAATTGCATTAAAGCATTGATAGGACTAATGAAAATAAGGCCTAATATACATGAGCAGATCTGCTTCCAAATTTGCACTCAACTAATCCCTTAATCGATAACGCATTAATCAGAAGTCCCAAAACACGGCACACATGTGATTTGAATGTGGACTGGATGTACCAATGCTTCCAATCTATGCACAACCCAGGTATACATTAAATCTGTCCATATCTACTAGCCTTACACCAATTTATCAAGCTAACCTAAACTGTGTCCTCACTTACCTGAAGCCAGCTGCATCCATGCACACACCTTGTACACTGTTGCTGAATTGCAGAAGAAGAAAAGACTGAAGGCCAGCATGGAGCCCACCACCAGAAACATTGACACACCAACAAAAAACATGGCTGTTTTGAAGGCTCCTGAAGGTATAGTTTCAAAGTCCAAGGCGCTTCCTTTGCAGATAAGCTCTGAGGTTAATGCATTGCCTATACAGTAGCTAAACAGTCCAAAATAACCAGCCTGAGGTGTATTTAGGCTGTCTCCAATCCAGTATGGCTGGATGAAGACTTCTACCATAATGATGGAGAAACAAATAGTAAACACTGCCCACAAGACACCAATGGCACGAGCATTGCGAACATAGTTGGTATGGTAGATTCTTGCTGCTTCTTTTGCGGGTAACAACTGGGGCATGTTGAATTCAGCTGGTTTATTCTTTGCAAATCTAAAACATTTTAGAGAGACAATGAGACAATGTCAGTTTGTGATGGCAACAATGTGAACTTTGGTCATCTCGGCTACAATTACATGTAATAAATAGTTACAAATGTTCATTTTATGTATTTAAGTTTATTTTGTGTATAATGTTTTAAATACATACGGTACCCAGTCTTTGCTTTACAAATAAACATTTATTATATGACAAAAGATTTCCAAAGCACTATGCTTTTTCTATTGAGATTAAATAGGAAGAGCTTGCTTTGTAGGTCAATTTGTATGTTACTATTATGTTGACTCAATGGAGGTGGTTTACTTTTAGTGCGGTTTAGTAGTTTAGGTTATTCACTTAGCAAAGCAAATAATTACTCTACAGGGGATAATTCATGTAGTTTATTGAATGCGATTTAAGTTAACTTTTAAAAGAATACCCAAATCATATGCGAGGAAATGTAAAAAAAAAAAAAACATGGTTGTTGCATGTGCATTATTGGATGGTTGAAAGCAGCAGATCTTCTCCCCATTCACTAATTGAATGTGGTGATAGCTCACCTTGATGAGTGAAAAACCTAAACTACTTTATTAAATCAACACTGTTTTATTTGAAAAAGCTGCAGATGTTTTGTTCACTTTGTTCTGAAATTCAGATTCTGGTATGTCCAGGTAGATCCCAACTCCCGACGCAAACTGCATGCGCAGGTGAGAGGAGCAGGTGGTTTAGTGAGAAGGAGGTCATTTTCAAAAACTACTCCACTGCATCTCTAACCTTTTAACCTACCTGTAAATACCAATATTGTAAGTCCTTTTGATCATTGATTTACCATTCCTAACTAGTTAACATGAAACTTGTTAACTGTTATGGACTTTATGATCTGTGAATAATCTGATTGCTACTAACTAATAAATTGTTGTACATTTCCTTATTGACAAAAAATAATCCTTTTTGTATGCTCATCCAGAATACTAGGAGTGAAGTAATAACCTAATTTTCACTCAGTAACCCAGGGGTTGGCACTAATCTGAGCGATAGTAGGAGTTACCTGTTCCTTTGTACTATTATCACTAACATATTTACTATACACAGGCCATAGTACATATAGCTGTAGACAAATATAAATATATATATATATATATATATATATATATGTTAAAATACATGCCTAGACCTTAACTGTATAATTAGTTGCAGTTCATTATTCCATGCAATAGCCAAAATCTACATAGTAGACATTCCTATAGTATCAAAAGGTATATAAAGTCAAAATTTTATATAGAATATATTTACCAACGTGTCTATCCTGTCTTTAGAAATATTTTTACTTAGTGGTTTAATAACTGATTTACTCTCCTAAATTTTAAAATAAAGTACTATCAAAACTGACCTTAGATTGTAGAGCTGATCCAATTAAATGCTTTTGGTAAATTGATGTTTCATACTAAGATAACTGATGATCCAGAGTCCGACTGCTCTTGGGAACAGGGTAAAAAAATGTGAGTCTGTAACAATGAAACTTAATAAGATAACGATGTAATGGTAAACCCTCTATATTATTCATGGTGAGCTGGTGTACTGTGTCAGCTGTGTGTTCCTTCCTTTGGCTTGAAAAGAGTTCACATCATCCCCCAACCACACCAATGCATTATGGGAATAAAGGTAATCTCCTTACCAATGATTTCTCTATATTTAAGTTTGCTCTAGTCTTCAGGATTAGGAGAGATTTCCTAGCCATGTTTATAAAAACCTATAATTGTATTATATTCCTCTTTGTTTTCTTTCAAGGTTTGTTTACCATTGCTGTCATATTGGTCAATGCTAAAAATATTATAGAAATGTGTCCAAACAATAAATGATTAGGCAAAAGTAGCAAAACTCTTTTACATCCACATAATGCTTCCAATAACTAGTGAAATAATTATAGGTTGCTTTGAGCCTGACTTGACCAACAATGTAGTAATGGAGTTGACATACAATTACCTTGTTACACGGTACCTTGTTACCGTGCTACAAGTACTTGGATTAGTCTTCAGGAAGATTCCTTTGTCCATGAGGAGGTTAATGGATCCTAGGCTCAGGATGGTAGTCCAGAGTTAAAAGGTAAACTTATAACAAAAAACAAAGAAATATGGAAACTACCACTACTGACCTTTTGAAAACTACTAGTTGTGTGTCCGTTATTATTACTTTCTGATATACTGACCCAAAATCAGTATGCATGTAAAAAAAAAAAAAAAAAAAAAAAAAAACAAACATTTTTCTTTCTCGATTTGTTTAAGGACTCAGGATGAAGGAATTAAAGCCAGGTACCTAGCATTTTCATGAGAGGACAGTAATAGCAGTTTCTATTTATTTGTCACATTTAAAGCCATTAATGAGCCTGCTTATGTAAGGAATTTGCAAATGATTGAATTGTCCCGGTAAACTGCTATCAGTCCCATGGTTTCATACATATGTCATCATCATGTCATCTCATCATATATCATGAATAAATGTTCAGAGCTTGGCAACGCTCTGCACTGACAGCAGATAGAACACTAACACTTTCCTGAATGCTCCATATCAGACAAATAAAGCGTGTTAGCTAGTTTTTGTATTTTTACATTTTCATATGAAATGACTACAGGTTAGCAATAAAAAATCAGCCTCTTGCCAAACATTTTATTTGTGTCCCTGTGACAGCTAATGGTTGTTCTGTTTATTTATGGACATTCACAGCAGTGGTCTTATTTGTGATATCACTAGTCTTTTCTATTGTTGGTGCATGCCACTGTTCTGCATGATCAGTCATAAAGATCTGTTCATATGCCAAGGCCTTACATATAATCATTCCAAAGAACCTGTCAAGATGGATTGCCACACAGACTAATCGGGCATGTTCACCTTTTGCCAATGATATTATGTTTGGCATCATAAACAACATTTATCCAGTGTGTACAAGACATAAGCGTTAGCAGCATCCCATAATAAAATACTGCCTGCAAAACTGAAAGTAGCATTTTCTGTAGACTCTATACTATTTGGTATTTGCTCTGTTCATGCCATAAAATGGGTCCTTTAATGATTGGGACTGGGATTAGTAAAGTGCTAGTCTTCTTAAAGGCTATTTCAGACTTGACTGCGCTCTCAATTTGCGGTCCTAACTGCTCCCATTCAAATAAATGGCAGGTTGTGGCACAGTTCAAGTCATACAGTTGCTGTTTGAAGATTTGCATGATTGCCACAGCTGCATAAAAATCTGGTTACCTGGAGTGGGGTTTTCTTTTCCAGGGTGCACAGCAAACTCCAGCCAACAACGTCTCACACCACATGTGAGAACGGCCCCTATCCTGGGCAAGCCTCACACCTAGTCATACAAAAGATTCAATAATTACACAGCTCATTAGTGACATATAATTTGATGATTTACCTGCCCAGGTATAAACAATATATCCAATTAATTTTAAGAAATGTAGAACATCTCCAGAGTTAACTGCATGTTTTTATTTATAAAAATACATGTCAAATAATTTGATGCAAAAAAGCATTTAGACATAAAACAAAGCATTTCATTTTTACAATAGTAGTAAATGCCACCAATTAGGAAGTGCAAAAGGGTTTAATTACAATTGACTTTGTTTTGTATATATCCCTATTTGATGTACCTATCAGCAGTGTATTCAGGAAACACCCACACCTTGCAGCGAGTTGTGTGCCCTTTTTTTGTGGAATGTCTTTTGTGTTAGCTCACAGTAACATGACAGATTCACCTTGCAATATTAAAAAATGAAAGGTAGTCTATCCCATAGATGCTAGTTTAAAGCAGGATCCTAACCTACATAATGCTCCAAGCAAAAGTTTTTAAAATCAGTACCAATGAATCAACAGAACAAATTAATTATGTTATACCATACCCAGGGACAGACAAACTTACAAGACATGTCATGTTTGCATGTTTTTTTTTTTTAGTGGAAGGAACATCAACAACCCCAAATCTTACAGGCAGTTTGAGTTCTTCAAATCTAAGAGACATTTCACAAGTTTGCTTCAACCCTTAAAATTTCACAACTATCCCAATGGCTAGCTTAAAAAAAAAATCAATGACATTCTGTTACATTTGAAAGAATAAATTGCTTTGTCAAATGTACTGGCTAATTTTTTCTCATATATATTTGTGTACATGTTTATGTACTATAAAGATATGGGGCTTCCACTTCTGACCTTTAGGTAAAAGAGGATCGGCAATGCCAGCTGCTAGATTATTCCAACAATTTCTTTAGCACATATATATAATAAAATGATTCTTTCAGTGGTAGTGCAATTACAGCAATGTTATTTCATTGATTTCATATATATATATATATACACATATTTATATAATTTCAGGTTACGTATAGAGGACTGTAATTCGCCACCATGGCATTTTTAAAACTTTTTGTGTGTTAAGGTGAAAATTAGGCAACATTTTCTGACTTTATTCAAAAACTAAAACAGATGTAGTAGATGTTTGTATGTTAAATAGTAGTCTGCAAATGACTAAAGTAAAAATGTCTAATGTTATATATTGCAATACAGCTACAGAGCAGGTTTATAAGGTTGTTGTTGCAGAGACTACAGATGAACCAGGTACAGGTACCCGAAGTGCTCCTGCTGAACTGGGGGGCAAATAACATGAACAAACAAGTTTTTACAAGTTTGAAACACTTTAATAGTAATATCAGTCAACACAGTTAACACAAATTTGTTGTTATAACGAAAAACTACCTATTTTTTTCAGAAACTTGAATGATTTATAAAGAAAAGATTATAGGAAAGCTTACAATGTTAATATGTATCTCATATCTTGTACCAGTGATAATTTTCTCTCTTCTCATTTCCTACTAATTGAACAGTCAGTATACCAATAAACAACTTTTAGTTATACTACCAATATTTGTTTTACAGAATACTTGAACAATATGAAGCACACAACCTTTTTAGTGGACATAAAAATGAAAAGTGTCAGAATCGTTCTACCCAAAACATGACAGCAGAACTTTCATGTACCAGTAACAGACAATCATATCCTATACCTAGTGTAGTTTTACTTGTATTACCTCCAGAAATATTTCTTAGAATACATCATAGCCAAAGTAGTAGTAATATTATTGCAGAAGCACAATACCTATAAATATTATTAAAGCCGCAAACTTGGGAAGGCATAGGACTGTTTGGATCAGTGTTTCTTGACCAGGGTTCTGTGGAACTCTAGGGTTCATCCAGAGGTTGCCAGGGGTTCCTTAAGCAATGAGATCAGCAATTTACCTCTCAGGTAAATTTAGCTGATCTTTCAGCTTGCCACTGACCATCATTTAAATTTACTGTGAGCTGTGGCTTTAGGAACTTATAAAAGGGTTCCCTACAGACATGAAAATTATTTCAAGGGTTCCTCTATGTTATAAAATGTTGAGAAAGGTTGGTTTAGACTGCCAGGCAGGAGCTTTTAGTTGTACTGTATTACATATACCAGTAAAAGTCTGATTGCAAATACCAAATCCAATTACCATGCGATGCACAGGAGTACACTGAATGCTGATAGCCATGCCTTCTTTAATATTTTTTTCATCTCACTGTATTGCAAGCAGGCACAGCCTACATTAGTGTGACAACGCTGCTCAAAATTCAGGAGCAGTGCAGCATTGTTGCCACTTCATTAGAAGAAGATGTGTTTTGGTAGATCTCACTGGCATGATGTGCAGGGAGGCTATCAGAAAACTATAGGCGTAAATACAAACATACAGTGTTGCAACACAAGAATAAAGAGTAGACATACCATTATATCCTAAATTTTAGAAGTACAGAGGAAAAAAAAACAGATTGTTTGAAATCAACCAGCCAAACTCATATATTTTCAGCTTACATACATTTTGATGGCAACAGGTCTCAATGTTTTCCACACATCATAATCCTAACAGATTGAGTTTTATGAAATAATAAATAAATCTTTACGATTTAAGCTAGACTGAGGATATATATTTATTGGATCATTCTTGAAGATTTCCTTAACATTCTAAACTTTTTTTAGAACCTAAGCACTTTTGGTTCCTGATTTTCTTCTCACTTTATGATGTGTACATAGACGATGTGCCATGTAGAGATGTCAGCAACTTCTGTTAACTATTAACTGTGCCAGTACATTTCTCAAATCTAACCAAGAAGCTCATATAACTTATAAAACCATGCTCCTACTTGTAAGTGTGAAGATGAAGCGAACTGTAATCATACAAAAGTTAATATTAACACAGGTAATACATGTACAGTAACAATCAGGAAAAAATACAAACATAACGAAGCATCCTACAAAAACAGATCATGAACACAGAGAGATATAGATATGAATGATGAGCAAGAAAGCTATCACACTCATAAGGCACTAAAATCAAATCTTCTAAACCTTACTGCTTAGAAGTGATAACTTGAAATACAAATGTATAATCTATTTAAGTAATATACCCGCTTCATTTTGTTCACAAAACAATAACCACAAGAATACTTGCAAGGCTACTATTTTTTTTTAATTAAGTATAAAACCAGTGTTAGCATTAAGTATATCGTTCTAATGCAGTCCATACCAATGTAGGCCAGTTGGCTAAGTTGTTGCCAGTTGTCTCTTCTATCTCAGACAGCCTATTTAGGCTTGTATATTAGCACATGTTCACCCAACACACTTTCTTTATGTGTGGTGCCATTTTTTGTGACTTTCACTCCAATGAACTGTGCACTAGGGTGCAATGCAATTCATTAAAACCCGCATATCAACTTTGTGCATTTTTTAAACTCTTGTGGTGAACTGGCCACCTATTTATGATAAAATTAATAACACACTGCAACAGATCACTAAATGGTTAATAACCTACCTTCTGCTTAGATTCCCAGCTTCAGTTCTGCCTACCTCTGGGTGTCTCCTGGTGCATTTTCCATATAGATTAAAAATCTGTCAAGGGAACTTTACTGCCAGTCTTGGTGAACTTTACTGCCAGTCATCACTGCCAGTAATGGCTGACATTACTGATCATATTCAATACTTGTAGGTATACTGGTCTAGGAAAATACAGTTTCCTTATCTGCATTGTTGTATGAGATGTTCAGTATACCAGTCAGGCAACTGGCATTTTTAAAATGAAAAGTCATCAATTGGAAGTTTATTTTATGACATTTCTTCTAAAGAGAATCTTCAGTCGAGGCAAAAACTGAGTTTACAGATTAGAAGTTATGTCTGCTGTTTTAACATAGACTTCACAAACACCATAGTCAGTGTCTAGTCACTGAAGTTTAATTTGCATCATTACTGCTGACGTAACGATACTAGCAGCAATGACAAGCACAGAACCAATGCTGAAAGCAAGCATTTAGGCTACAGAGATCCCGATGATAATTTGCAGCATTCCTTGATACATTTTTCCAAGCTTCAAGTGTTTTCCCTAATCCCTTCCCCTGTCCGCAGCACTGCTTGTATACAGCTAAGATATGCCTGCCTATAGAGTCCCCCTCCTGTGCTTTTGTATTTCTTTTTTACACATTGTTCTGTTCCAAGGGGTAAAATTATACATCATTACATTACTTCCCCAGATCCTGGGAATCAGTAGGTTCTTTAACTCTCAAATATTTAAATAGGCATTGAAGGACTTATAAATGGCTGCATATGACACCTAATTAAAGGCGTCACATTTGGTAGCAGACTCATCTATTAATAAAGCAGACAAACTATGATTAGCAAACAGAAGTAAACAACACGTATGAGTACCATAATGTACACATTTGCTATGCATACTTGCAGATTATGGCAAAAGCATCTCAAGAATCTGAAAAGTCTCATTCAAATTGAATTGCTTTACATGGATTTTTTACTTAATTAACAGAGCTTGTTCTTATGAACTGCCACTGTTTGTTTAAAGTTGAAATTTACTCTGCACTAGTCACTTGCACCATGAAAGACAGAAGCAGTGACTGGTCTTATTACAGGAAACTCCTGCAACAAGGTAAAGTTTGATGGTTGTTTTTCTGAGATAAATTGACAAAGCACATTAGGATTCCAGGAAAAATCCACATGCCTCTTGCAGACAATATCTGCTTATCCCAGAATTCAGCAGCCACATTTACAAATACATGCACACCTGTATGTTCTAAATCGTACACATTCATGTACTCTTGCAGCTAACAATCATTTTGGGAGAAAATACAGGTATCATTTGTGAACACACACTGGTCTAGTTATAGTACATTTGAATGTAATGCAGAAAATACTTTCAAAATGATCATGTGGTCATGTGATAGCACATGCTTTGTTGCAGTAATCTGTAAAATCGATTCTATAAATCTGGTATTCCAAAGACAAGTCATTAAAAATATTAAAGCACAATAAAATGTGTGGTTAAACTCCAAGTACTACCAAATATTTCTAAAACTTGCCTGTAGTGTCTGCTCCAAACATTTAAAATACTATTATTATAATTTTGCGTGCTCTTTTAGTAATCATTGGCTTATATGCAGACAAATTCATCCATATAATAATACTTCAATTCTCATTTGAATGCCACACATTCTAATACACCAGATAGGACCAGCCAATTCTAGTATTATGACAAAATGAACAGGCACAACAACACAAGACAGTTGCTGTAGCATTAAATTCCATCTTGCTTAAAATGATCACATACAAGTGATTTCTGGCATAATGAAGCAGATCACTTTTGCTTAATGAAGGATTTGCTAGTGAACAAACTTTTGGATTTACTTTGACAGTACCCGAATAAAACAGATTATGCTGTATGATGTGTAAACATATATTTGAACTCATACACACACACACCGATCTCATCTTTATCACACAGACACTGTATCATATCACGACTATCATCTGCCAGTCTTTGCCTGTGTATGGTCCTATTTAGTTTACGATTCATTAGTCAACAACTATTAAACTTAAGGCGAAAAAATCAATATGCTCCCTGTTTTTTGTAATTGGTCAACATAATAAAAAGATTCACATTTAATACTTATAAAATGTACTACCATTGTTGATTAACATTACATTAGATCAAGTGCAAGCTGGGTGCAAAAAGCCAAAGAGAACTGTATCTGTTTTCTCTTGATAACAGAACTATACTTTAACACTAAACAGAGAATTTGAGCATTCCTAACCTTTCAGAAATCCCAACACATTTATACCTACTATATCTTATGTAAGCATACAATACTCTCAAACACAAGAGTGATTTATAGTCAGCCAGGGATTACTATGAAAATGAGAACTGTGAGACGGGTGAGAAGAGCCTGTTTATTAAGTACATACAAATGACAGACGCATCATGTAAGTGCAAAACATGCACCTTGCCTTTGGCAAAATTCACCTCCAGAAGAGATCTCTACAAATTAAGTGTATACATTTTCTGGCTTTTTATGTTTTGCACTAAGCTTACTTTTTTTTCAAAACGGAATCATTGTGAAAGAAACTGAGAAAAGTACATTTCTTTGGCTCAGCATTCACACAAGTCTAAGTCAATCTACAGAAAAACAAAAGCTGTGCAATGGATGGATAGATATTCCAAATTATTAGTGTGAATCAAATAAATTATTTCCTGCACACGTTTTAAATAAAGCCAAAATGAAGAACAAAAACCAGTAGAAGAGTTTATTAGCTTGCCATGCAATATATTGAAGATTTAAGGTGCTCTATAGACCCACTCGAAACAAAGCATGTTTTTTTTTATCCTACCAAGTGGGCATCATGTCTGGAAACCAGACCCTGCCAAGATGTTTGGACACTTCCCAATGAATTTGCTCCAGAGTATACTTCTGGTCAGGGATTAATACTTCCTCCATAATGGAAAGTTGGGACAAACGGCCACCACACATCTTTACAAACTCTACAAAAGCAGAGCAAGAGACTTCACACTCCCCAAGTCCAATGGCTGTCAGGTTCTTGCATCGTTCTGCAATGCGGATCAGTTCTTCATCAAGTGGACGAAGTCCATTGGCGCAAACAACAAGCTCCACTAATCGAGGACATGTCATTCCAACACGGCCAAGCACTTCCTTGCTTACCGATCTTCCAAAGTACAAGTGCGTAACCGGTGTTTCGTAACGGAAAAAGGGATCGAACTCTTCCTCATACAGGAAAAAGTACATGACTAAGTTCACCTTTGGGGAGTGCTTTATTAAAGCATCCCAGCTGCTTTTCTGAATGGTATGAAAGTGTGTTTGTCCTGGGTTTTCACTGACAACATCAATACGCAGATGCTCTAGTCGGACATGTTTTTCTGAAGATAGTGCCAGGAGGAGCTCATCGCTCAGCAAATAGTAGTTCAATGCCAACTCCCGCAGTCCATGGCATTGGTCAGCTACACACAGGATCCCTGTAATCAGATAGAGAATATTTTAATCAATTTTTAAAGTAAATACAAGACAGTGTAGTAGAAGTATGAAACAAATTAACACAAAAATCTGTTTTTTTTCAGTTTAATTACTTGCTGAGGATATTCCAATTTTCCAATAAGCATGATGGAAAATAGTTATGAGCATGTGGTTTTGTGGAGGTTATTAGAACCCCCAAATAATCCCATGCATTGACATTCATTCACCCTTCCTAGCCTACTAGCCTACCTAGAGGTAGAATCCTGGATACACTCTATAGCTGTTTAAGTGCCAGAGAAGATTACAAAACATGGAAAATGAGAAAGATTGAGGTGAGCAGGGGAGAAATATACTCCTATTTATACAGAGATTACCTTTTTGGATATTTAAGTGAGACATTATCTTTACAATTTAAATGTAGTATCTGTCAACAATCCTATTTAGAGGCAAACATGTCCCCCCCCCCCTTTCTTGGGATATGTACTTTTATCTTCTTTCATGATTGGAAAATTAAAGTGAAAATAATTGTTGATAATATTCTGAAATCCATTAATAAATTAGCCATAGTTTGGTCTAGGCTTTTTAGAATGAAAGCTTAGTAACTGGAGAATACTGCATGTTAGTTTTTAGAAAAAATTGTGTAACACAAAATGGCATGCATATGCAAACACAGTCGTCACAATAAGGAAAAAACGCAGACATTACAGAGTAAGGAGATGCAAGAACTGTAGAACAAATAATTAAATGTAGAAGTTTTCCCCCTCCCTGCTTCCAATTCTGGCCATCTCAAGGCTTACAATGCTGGCATGTTTCCACTGTCTTCCCAATGAACTTTCTGGTCCATTTATTCCCACAGTGTACATTCTTATTTCCACCAGCATAAAACAGGTACAAAGTTTTTATACACTCAGGGCAAAGAACTCCTGACACGGTCCTGGAAATACATATATTAAGCGGAGAAAAATTTTGTCCACTGTGATTATTTCATTTGCTTGACTTCCTACCAGTTTTATCAAAATAAAAGCATGTGATGTTTCATAATGATCATCAGGAATGTGTTAATGTATAATTAAACTCCACAGTTCCTATTTATTATTACAAAACAAATTTTCTCTACATGGCTACTCCTACTTAATGCATCTTAGATACTAGATGATGCATGTATCCTTGAATTTAGTTATTAGGCTCAGTACGACTTCATGTTTAATGATGTTGCTTTCATACAGTGTGGGTGAAATCATGGATGGTAACAATTATTCTGCTGGTCCTTGCTCTACATGTTGACTGTGGTTGGCTCAACTGGCTAGCACTCTTTCCTTTGCATGGGTTTCCTTCTACATCCCATGTGGCAGAACACAAACATTTTAGTGTGGCAAAGAACATAGTTACCGAAATGCGAAGTTCCTTAAACTAAATGACATAAATAGCTACATACCTGCAGGAGAAACATGTGGGCAGCTGCTCATTTTCAGAAGCTTCAGTGTGTCGCTATTATTTGCCACTAGCACTTTCAGGGATGGGTCGTCAACTGGAGTGTCATCAATTTTAAGTGATGAAAGTGATTTTGAATTGACAAACACAACAGTAAGTGCAGATATGAAGTGTGACTATAAAGGAGAAAGGAAGGACTGTGTTATTACTGTGAAAGAACAATACCATATAAGTGCCATGCATGAGGTCCTGCTGATAAAAGCTCACATTCCCCCCACACATGGAAAATATAGACTGCAGCAAACATTGTATAATAATATTACAAACACTAGATGCACTTTTAAATCCTTTTTATGTCTTATGCAATCACTATAACAGATGCTAGGGGGTGCAAATATCACAAAGAAAATTATTACTTGGTTAAAAAAAACCAATACAATTAAAATATATGACAAAGGTTTGGCCCAAAATTTAAAGAATAACAACTGTATTTGTTTTCTTAGGCTTTCTACAATTCTAGGCTACTCTTCTGATGTCCACTACATACACATCCTCCGATTCATGACAGGGTTGGGGGTGTGAGGACTTTTATCTTTAAGAAGATGGCTTAGAACAAAAATAATATGCCATGTCAGTTCAGTGGCCATAAGGTGATACATTTATGGCAAGATCAGCACACAATTTTTTGTACTTGAAGAAAAAATGTTTAGCCTGAAAAATAAAACAAATGCAGTCTGCACATCTGGTAAGCTTCAACATATTACCAACATATTACATATTAGCTACTAAACCGCATAGTAATGCTTTGGTGTGTTATGGTACTGTTCATTCTGATGACTGCAAGGCACTTGCAGTTGATATCATGTGTACTACATTGTACTAAAAATGTAAATAAGAAGAAGTATATGCATTTTTTTTGTGTCCTGCCATGAGGTGGACAGTCCGCTCTATGGCCACACTATCAAGCTGAACAAATGTGAGCCCAGCTTAAGTTTGTTCTTGGGTTTGGATATACTTTGAGCTTTTGCAATAGAGGATGTAGTGAATGCATCTATGGAACATTTAGCAGAAACAAAAAAATGAAACCCATCACAACATTAAATAAACAGCAGCATTTACCTTTGGTAGATCCATGAAACTTGGTCTTGCAGTTGAAATAAGTCCGAGAGTTTTCAGAGAGCAATTTACCAGTTGTGAGAGAATATCACATGCAGCCTCTGCTGATTCCTTGCTGCTATCCACCTTAAAAAAAAAAAAAAAAAAAAGTTATGACAGTAAATGACAAAGATCAAAATCAACTTAAAATTCAGCTTTAAATTCAATGCTTGACTTTGGGTTAAACCTCAGAGATTTTCCTGCCAGTTTTCATTTTTACCAGCGCATGACTTCAGAAAAAGTCCATCATGTACAGCCAGAGCCAGCTTCATCTCATTGTGGTATATGAGAACTGCCTTCATCCTGTCACACCTATATCTTTAGGGAAACTAAATTCTGGCATGACAAGATCCCAGGCACAAAAGTCCTTGTGTGGAACCATCATTGGTCTGCTTTCCTGAGTGAGTACAATGACCATCAGTGCAATTTTCCAATGTTTGCCAATCTGTACAATGTTTACCAATCTATACTTTGAAAGCATAACCCTGTATCAGGTCAATAAAACAATGTATCAAATCTCCCTTTACAGTGTAATAACTGTCAAACGAAACTGGATACATAGTAGTGACCTAATAAATGCTATGGGCCTGATTTATTAAAGTTCCCCAAGGCTGGAGAGGCTACACTTACATCAGAAACCTGGAATGGTTTTCCCAAGTCATTTGCTATGTGTTACTTGTTACAAGCAGACACCACCTGTCCATTGTTTTAAGAGCCAAAACAGATTTGATATCTATATTTTGAACATTCATAAATTAAAGAAATATATACCTTATCGGTCAAACTAAAAAAACAACAATAAAATATAAAATGCAATCAACTAATACTTTTATCTTCAAATGACAACATTTTAGCAACCAACCTTAAAGCTGACATACTGCAGGTGCTTTGAATGTCTTTTTATGATTTGTTTAATCAGGTCAGGATGTGTTGCCTTCAGATAAGAAGTAGCTGGTTGATTGAGTTCAAATTCAAAGCATCGCCACAGGTCAGGCATGTGAAAAACATGGTTCCAGTTCCTGCACACTTGTGAAGCATGTGCACGATCCAAAAGAGGCAAATACTTAAAAATCTGGAGTATTATATCGGGGAGTAGATTTCCCCAGTCATGTGACTTTGACAGGTCTGTAGATTCATCTCCTGAATTTTTGGCCTTCTTTGACAATTCTCCCAGTTCTCCTACTGATAAACCAGTGCTGGTGTCACTGGCCATTCTTCCTCTTTTCATCCTACAAATAAAAGATTCTTTTTAGACAAAAGATTAGGCAAAAGATTTCTTCTGCAAGTCATGCAAACTACCCCCCTTCAAGCCTCTGTCCTGCACAGGAGCGAGCAGGGAAGCCCTGTTTGTATCTAGGAGGCGCCTGTATGTTAGATGTCCTTAACTCGGAGACTACCTGTATGTATGTATGTATGTATATATATATTGTTGTATATATATTGTAGTTGTAATATATAGTTACTACTAAACAGACTTTATAAAAGCATTTGGGAAATCTGGATATATAATTACATGAGCAATTGCTTGCATTTAATAATGGGTGCAGCAAGAACACAAGATAAAAACTGCCCATGGGTGTGTCGATGGATACAGATGACTACATTTGGGAATATTAAACATGGAATCTTAAGGAAACACGTGTATAGGAATAGTGTATACACCTTTTCTGCTACCCGGAAATGGAATAAAGCTGTGATCCCCCCCTTGGTCTTACGGCCCGTCTCACGGCTTGGGGTGTTGGAACCTTGCTCAGGTTTTTATGACCACACTGAGAGAGTCACCTTTCTGATCTCCTCTGTCTACAGGACAGAAAGTGATGAGAATTCCAGGATTATAGAGCTGTCGGGAATTGAGAAGAAAGCTCCCCGTGGGGTCACCTGTTACACTGATCACTAAGAAAGGATTCACCCTGTGTGCAGCTTGGACACATTTCATTCACTTTCTGCTGTGTATCCTAGAAAGAAAATAATGGAAATCTCTGGGAAACAAACAAAATAAGTGCATTGTGAGCAGAATCAATGTAAGATACTGCTGAGCTCATTCACAATTCACTGACCTCCTTCTGACCTGCTACAAGCTGGTTTCTATTCTCTTGTACAGAAAAACTTATCTGAAGCACACAAAACAGCGCTTACTCTATTCTACAGAACATAATGACTTTACATATAGAGTAACAGTGCAATTATACAAATCCAACCAATATATGCCCACCACCTCACACAAATAGGGAGTAAATGCTGCAGAGCACCCTTGCACTCTGTATAGAACCAGCAATCTCTGCAGAGGTCCAACAACCCCCTACTGTGTCAGAATCAGATCTCTCCCATCAGCATGAACTTTGCTGGTGGCTATAGCTATAGCTCTGACTCCTATGGTGGGGGGTGTAGACCTCTGCAGAGAGAATACTGCTTCCACACAGCCATCAATGTGCCCCCACACTGCAGGGGTCAGGGCTTCCACTTGGGCCGCTGATTTAACAAGACAAAGCACTGTAACTTATCAGACACTTTATACAAATCAATCTAAGGTGTATTTGAACAATCTGAGATTATTTGGGCTCCAACACATATTCACGCTTAGGCTGCTGGGAGCTGCTCAGACCTAATCCCTACAAAAACAAAAGCCAAGCACATGCGCTGATAACACCATAGCGACGTCCCTGAGCAGTAGGGGTGGGTGCGGGGCTTTGTTTACATACACAGGCGGGTGGGGGGTGCAGGGCCGCTTACAGCCCATACACGGCACATGGGGAAGGGGGTCGTCACGTGACCACGCCCTATAAAGCCGCTCCCGGCAGATTAGCGTCACGTGACGTCCGCAGTATAGAGCGTATACCGTACCTGGATGGTGGGTTCGTTGATGGTCTTTAGGTGGTCACTGAATGCCTCCTTCTCCTGGTCGCATTAGCCCGGGACCGCAGTGTTGTAGCTCAGTTCACCGTCACAGCGAAGCCCTCCCCCAGCACTCATTAGACAATCAGGCCCTGGCCGCTCAACACGGCCACTAGGCAACGGCAGAGGTGGGGAATGTCAGCTTCGTAATATTATCAATGTTGTCTGGTAAGATGGCGGTGTTGGTGCGCGCTCCCCTCACGAGATGGCTGCGAGTATGGAATGATGAGGCTCGTGCCTGGATTATGGACGGGAGCGCGCACAGAGGGGGAGTGCCCGACTGTAGTGTCAGGGAAGAAGGGTATGCTGTGCCCGGCTGTGCCCGGCTGTGGTATGGGGGGGGTATGCTGTGCCCGGCTGTGGTATGGGGGGGGGTATGCTGTGCCCGGGTATTATATGGAGTTTGTACATACAAGCATGTGGTAGAGCTGCACTTGTCTACTAAACCGTGCAATGTGATACCACCGCACTGCTGTCTACTTTCCATGTTCACAGTAATGTTGGGCTGGGTTTACACGGTTTCCCTCAGGCACATTTATGAGCGCTATCTATACCATTGCTTGCAACGCTTAAAAAATAAAAACGTGGTGTTAACACTGAAAAAAAGGCGGGAAAACACTTCCATTGAGTTCAATGGGTGCGCCTAAGGCTTTTAAAGCCCATGTTTGAAATCCCCATGCATTCCAATGGGTTAAATCTACACCAGGATGTTTCCTTCAGGCAGCCTTTAAAAAATTGAAACACGGGAAAACACTTGGAAACACTCCCATTGAACTTAATGGAGGCTTTTACAATCATTTTTAAGCTTTTTGTGAAAGCTTCCATTGAACTCAATAGGGGCTTTCATAAGCGTTTTTAGCAGGACTTTTGAATCTGGAAGCCCCCTTTAAAAAGGAGATCTGTGCTGCCGCACCCTGGGGAATAAGTACAGGGGTACATAAAACCTCTTACTCTTAAACTTTGTGTAAAAAATAGGATGGGGCTTTAATGTTAAATGATTTTATGAAATCTGTGTGTGTTGTGTAACTAACCGTTTTATTTTTTATACGGGTTATCCCAATGATAGGACGATTCCCACGACTGCTTCATTCATAACATGAGCACAGCCATGGGACTCCTCCTGACACTGAGAGATCCCCGGGCACTAGGGGTTTAATGAGGACAAGGCTCTCCATTCATCTGTAGTGTTCTGTGATTGGCTGAGAAATAGGAAACCCTGATGACACATACTACAGCTCCTCTAGGGCTGGGGGAGCAATCAGGGGAGCCGAGCTGTCAGCATAGTAAATCTCCGCTGATTGCTCTGCTCCCTGATTGGCTGAGGAAAGGGAAATCCTGATGATGCTTGAGCTGGTTTTATGTACCCTGTACTCAATTCCCTGAAAGGGTTAAAAGTAAACCTTTTATAAACGACTGTGAAATCACGGTAAAATGCGTCATAGGCGTTTATAAAACGTTTTTTAGCGTTTTAAAGTCAAGCTTTAAAACGCTTCTAAAAGTGCAAAAAATGTATAAAAACGTGGTATATACATAATTTATGTGTTTTTAAAACCATCCCTGTAGACCCAGCCTAAACACACATTTAATAAAATACTATAACATTAAAACCTTGTCTTATTTTTTACATATATTTTTTTCCCTTTCAGGAAATGAGTAAGGGGTTTTATGTACCCCTGTACTCATTCCCCAGGGTGGGGCGGCGTAGATCTTGGAGTCCCCTTATTAAAGGGGGCTTTCAGATTCCAAAATCCTGCTAAAAACACTTGTAAAAGCCCCCATTTTTTTCATTAAAGTTTTCTTAAAAAGCTTAAAAACACTTGTAAAAGCTGCTATTGAATTCAATTGGGTTTATTAAGTGTTAATAAACGCGGGAAAACGCCCCTATTGAAATCAATAGGGGCATTTTCCCTGCGGTTTAATTTTTAAAACGTTGCAAGGAATGTTATCTATAATGCTCAAAAGCATGCCTCAAGGAAACGGGTGTATATTCGTCTATTGGAATGCATTGAAATTTCAAAGATGGGTGTTTAACCTCCCTGGCTGTCTGAATAATGAGGATGTAAAAGCAGTACATTTAAAAATCCTCATTATTTTAAATTTCCTGCTCCATGGTCCTGCCCAAAAGACTTGCAAGCAGTTTCCCGGCTGGCATCTGCTTCCTCTGGCCTCTCGTCCCCAACATTCACACGCCTGGGACGCAGATGCCGGGCATCGCTGGAGAACGCAGCTAGAATGTGGGAACTAGGTAGGGCTTGGTAAACTCCCTGGCAATTCCACCCGTGTCTGGCTTAGGGTTACCGCTTTTGGTATGGAAAATCCACCCCGTGACACACTTTGGCATACTGCCAGGAAAGGTTAACCAAGAAAACTTGCTGAAAGCGTTTACTCCGAACCAGGTTCGGGGTAGCTAAATATAGAAACAAGCGTTACAGTGCAATCTGATTGTCATACAACATTGTATGACAGTCAGATTACAACTGAAAAAAAAACACTCACCTTGTCCCCGCAGCTCTCCGGGAGACATCCGTCCTCTTCTGTCTTCTCCCAGCATGTGTAGAAACAATATTCGGTGTTTCCTGGTGACGTTGGTGCGGGCGGGATGCGGGGCGGGAAATTCAAATAATTTTGTTTTGGATTCAATACAAAAAAGCTGTATGAGTCTAATACAAAGAAGTCTTTATATAATATTTAAGCTTCTGTAAAGTTACACTACATTATACACTTTTTTTTTTTAAAGTTTATTAATAAATTTTGGACATATTTTGGTTAGTTATGCCTAAGAATTATAGCCTACAATGTAAAAATAAATTTCCATGCAAAAAATGTAACACTTTTTGCATGATAATGCGGAGATAATTAGAATGCTCGGTGTTTGCGTACACGTCTTCAGCGATTTCTGATGGCTACACTAGGGAGGTGTTTTAGAAAAATATAGAACTATACAATACACAGAATTATTGCATTTTCAGTATTTTTGGTTTGTGTATGTATTTATGTATATTATTGCTCAAGCTGATTTTTGTGTTTATTTAATTTTACTATTAAAGTTAATGTTTTTTTTTACATGATTGTGTGTTTCAAAATTTATTATATTCAGGATATCTACTAGATCCTTGTTTGGACATATTTTGGTGAGTTACAGGTCTACAATATAAAAAAAAAAAAAAAAAAAGTTTCATGAAAAACACTGTACTGCTTTTGGTACGGAATCCAGACATCAGTGAAACGCCCAATAGGTTAAAGCTTTAGGGTAAACACTGGGGAAATCGTCTGTGTAGATCCAGCCTTCGATAATGGTGTTTGTGGATTTTTCTGCTTCATCTTCGTTAATGACAGAGCAGCCCATTGTAGATGGAAGTGTGTGTATACCCATCACCCCTACAGGTCCTTGCTGCAGTCTTCTGAAATTCTATTTTATTATTATGTATTTATATATCACCCCCATATTACACAGTTCATAGTAATAAAGGGCAGATTGAGAGCTGGCTTGGCTTCTACATGGCTACCAGCAGCTGGCATTGTGCCAATGTTGGGCAATCACACCTCACTGCTGGCTCCTAAGGAACCAGCATCTGCAGATTTGTTAGCAGGTGGCGGTGATTCTATAAGGCTGCCAGGGGTCCTCTCTGAGACATTGGAAGTAATTGCACTATCTGAACATTGCCAAATTGTCCCTCAAAGGTCTAAGGCCTAATTTCAGGGGAAGCCAATCAACAACCTGTATGTTTTTGATAGATAAAATATTACATTATTCTCTAATAAGCTGTTGTTGTTACATGACGTGTATCATCCAAGCACCCAACCTCAGTGCCAGTTTGGATTAGTCCTAAATTAGATAAGCAGAGCTGCTGTTATTGTCCAGCCAATCCAGCAAAAGGACAGCTGGGGACACAAAGGACAGTGATAGGTGCTCTTTCCATTTAAGCCAATCTGGACACTGGTCAATGGCAGCTGTGATTATCCAGTAGCATTTCTATACCCACCAATGAATATTGGTAAAATTCTGATCTGAGCCCGGATAAGGAGAAATCCAGCTCAAAATCGACTTGAACACCTCTTGTAATAAATGTGATAAAGATGGTAAAATACCTGTATGCCTTGTACAAAATACTTGTTTGTGCACAAAACTAAAGTCATCTTGTTCATTTTTGTGGATATTTTATTTATAAACTAGATAATTTTAGCTTTATTGTATTCATATTATATAGTAATATATATATTATTTTTGTTTAAATCTATTGTTAATCAAAAGTGTCTGCTATTATCTTTGTTACCATTATAGAATTTCTAAGCTTCCGAACTGTTGGGCTAGCAGAGAATGGAGCTCATTTAATGAAGAAAAATTAAGGAATTTAACCATAGTGCCCATTTTGATGTTAGCTTGTATCCTCATCATAAAAGAGGCCATCCTAATACTTGCAGTGTTTAACCCAGACATTTTCTATAGGCTGGGTGGGAAGAAGCTGCAGGCGGTTGCCGGCCACTGTGTTGTGACCCAACTCATCAGTAAACAACCGGGTAGTTACTGAAATGTGCTGGTTGGTGTGCCCAGCTAAAAGAGGCCAGGGAGAACATTGACTTGGCTGGATTCACTTCAGCAGCCTTTGAGCATACTCCTCAAAAAAGAGTTATCCCTCCCAAGGCCATCTGCAAGGTGGATGGTTTATGGGCGAGTACAGGGTAATTTTTCTCCCGTGATCTGAATTTAATCCTGCTATGTTTGCAGGTGTGGAAAGATCAAAAAACAATCACATATAATATATTATTGTTTTAGATTTACATGATGTATCATGTATTGTCTTATAATGTCATGGGTCTTCAATGTCTTAGATTCCTAATGGACAGCAAAATGTCCACCTTCCAAAGGCATGTGATGCATTACTGTGTCTTGCTCCTATCAGTGCTGGACTCCTGTGAGGCATGATTTCAAAGCTAGCTAGGGTTAGATGGATGGCTACATAGTAATACTCAGAGTATTTTAAGTGTGAGTAGATGCTTAGGATCCAGCCAAGTATGCTAATTCTCTGGGGAAGACTTTTTATGAGGCTAAGAATTGCAGACAATTTTACCAAGCACAGAAAAAGGTCTATCACTTTTTTTTCCTAATTCAGCTGATCAGTTTTACATTTTTATCCAACTAATCTTCAGTTTTACTTCTTCACTTCTTAAATGTGTTTATACGTCAATGAGTGAGCATCAACACTTTGTCCAGTTGGTGGAGAGTTGATTAAGAAAGGAGTAACCTCCAAAAAGAAAGGTAGTAACTTACTTTTTTTTTTTTTTTTTTTTGTTTTATATTGCTGTCATCAGAAAAGACTAGGGCTACGTACACACGTGCAAAAATTTTCGTTGGTAAATGAACAAATAACGACAATGATTATTCACGATTATTCGTTCGTTTCCAGCGACATTCCTCATTCTCCGGCATTGTTGGCCAGTCGTGCACTTTTTTTGTTAACGATTATCAGACGATCGGTTGTTAATCAGTCGTTTGCAACAATAATTATTGCACGTGTGTACCTAGCCTAGGATCTAAAGCTTTGCACAGAAGCAATTTTTTTGCCCAAACCATCATTTGTTGACCATTCTAGGTTTAAATATAGTGATAGTACAGTAGTCACACACCAAGCACTGCCAAATGGTTAGTGGAGAGACCTCTCTGCTCACCGGTACAGCTGGAATTGGAAGGCATTGTGATAGGGTGCAAGTAAGGTATTTATATGGGAGTTAAAAAAGCACACTTACAGGTAGTTTGTCACCTTGCCCTGGATTTGTAAGGTTACAATGCCATTTTTAAGGTCAAATATTTTTTGAATATTATTGAGAACCTTGACAATCTTGAAGTTATCTGACTATCCCTATTGAGCATATCAACCCCTCCATCTTCACTAGTGACTTGTGTAACCAAGGCAGAAATTGATGGAGGAGTCTAGTCTAATGCCTAAATATTAGACTATACAGCAGCACAGCATTGTTCATAGTGGTAAATAAAATAATGCAAATCTTGCTATAACTTATCTGCTTGTCTTCCTTTTGAATATAAGGTATGATGGATAAGGATAACCAGCATTTCCAAAGCTATCCAGAAGCCCAGAATGTAAGTTTTTACCCACATTTCTTCTTTCCTCTCAGAGATCAGTATGCTACAAAAGAGCACATTCCCACCACTCATTAGAAAAGCCTGCTTGTTTTTGTGTAAACCAAGCAAAGCATCATATATTGTAGGTAATACTATTCATATACAAAGGGCTACCAGGTATGCATTCTTTCATTTGAGAACTTTGGACTTTTAGGCAAAAATAGGTATGGAATTAAAGAGGAACTAAACTCAAAATTCTCCAAAACACAAAAAATCCACTTACCTTCAATCCAACAGGGCAGTCCGATCCATCTGGAGGTCTTTTCTGTCGGGTCCCGAGTTGTCACCACATCCGTCTTCGGGCTGGCGCTCCGGGCGCCGCCATTCTCATGTCTTCTTCCCGGTTCTTGTTCCTACGTCACCTGACCCAGGCGCGTGATCAGGTGACGTAGGTTAGAATAAAAACTTGCCGATCTCACTGTGCATGTGTGAGATCTGCAATTTTTTCCCCAATTCACGAAAAGGCTTTTTCTGCTGGTGATGCTCGGGCATGCGCAGTAGGAGCACGCAAGAGCCTCCCTGGATGTGTGGCGTAGGTATCCCTGGACGCTTTGTGCTTCCATTCATTCTCGATCGCCTAGGCAATAGAAAATTAGGGGGAAGTGCTGCACACTTATTTAAAAAAATGATGTACTTAGTAAAAAAAACAAACAGAATTTTTACATTACATTAAAGGGTTGGATCATTCGAAGGGTTTTTATTTAAAGTGAAAATTCTGAGTTTAGGTACACTTTAAAGCTGTGTACACACGTCAAACGTCGATAATCGGCATCGGCCAGATATCAGGCAAGAATCTGGCGTGTGTACAGCCCAGGTCGTTCATCATCCGTGGATCCGTCCTGGCGGATCCACGGACAATGAACGATGAGCGATCCTAATGCAAGGGAAGGGGGAGAGCGCGCAGCAGGGTGCTGCTCCGTCGTTTTCCCCCTCCCCTCTCCATAGAGCAGAACGGTGCTGTATGTACAGCACTCGTTCATGCATCGTGTAGTCCTTTGTCATTGGAAAGGATCGTGAAAGATCATTTCCAATGACAAGAATTGCACGTGTGTACGCAGCTTAAGACTAAGGGAAAGTTGAACACAGCAGAGTTTTGTTTTAAAATAAACCTGGGAGCCAGTTCCAAAATATATTGAAGCTCCACCCTGTCTTTCTTTTGCAAGCTGTACCAGATAAAACTGAAAATATGTTACTGTCTGATTTCATAAGCCTCTTTCTGATGTGTCAGTATATTTTCTACAGCCACAAACACACTATCCATTTTATGATAATAATTAAAGAGCTACTACAGCCTATAAACATAGCAGTTGCATACATGCTCATTAAGGCTGGGCCCTTTTTTAATATTTGCAAGCAGTCAGACCAGTTTTACTTTGTTGGCATGAAGTACACAGATGATTTGAAGCTGATAATAAGGCTGGGTACGCACGTCCAATGGTCCTCGTCCGATAATCGGCTCAGGGCCAGTATCGGATGAGAATCTGGCGTGTGTACAGCGCCGATCGTCCATACAACAGTCCTGGCAGATCCATGGACGATGCATGACGAACGATCCTAATGGAAGTGAAGAGGGAGAGAGCGCAGCGGGGTGCCGCTCTGTCGTTCTCCCCCTCCTTTTTCCATAGAGCAAAACCGTGCTGTACAGCACTCGTTCATGCATCGTGCAGTCCTTAGTCGTTGGAAAGGATCTTGAACGATTCTTTCCAATGACAATTATTGCACGTGTGTATGTAGCTTTAGTGCTAGATCATTAAACAAGACTTTGCAGGTTGCAGAATGTCACAAAGTGTTTCTAGCTGACAGATGTTAAAATTACCTCTAAGATTTAAATATATTTATGTGTGAGCTTCAACCTTAAAAGTACCCTCAAGCCTCCCTCTGTGTTTGCTGGCACTTGTGCAGTGTAACACCTCTTCTTAAGATGTGTGACTTCATTACAGGGAGATCAAAAGATCCATCCTTGGGAGCAGGATGAAAAATTCAAAGTCTGTGACCAGTGACTAATCGGAGGCAGACAGTGTGTCAGGGCAGAGAATTCAGTGGGCAATTCTCTCTACTGCACTGACAGCTTGGTATTCACTTACGTCCAATGCCATACATATGCCTCTGCAGGCATGCTATACGTGAGTGGTGCCCAACCTTTTGGTGCTCGCAGACCACTAAAAGCACAGACTCCACTGTGTGTCACTCAAAGGGAAGTAACTTCCTCCCGAGTGATGTCATGATGCCAGAACCCACCCACTCCCCTATCGCAGGTCTGAGCCTGCAATGGGAGAGTGGGCAGGTTGTGTCCAGAGACAACCAGCCCACTGCCCTAAGCCTGCGATGCGTACGGGATACATGGTCCATGGTTCTGGCTGGTGGATTTAGGTGTGAAGACCCAGAAGACAAACTTCAGACTATGCCTTCCCAGACTCTGTGTGCCCTACTTGTATATGATGACTGTGCTTGATAATGTGGCACTGAGGGTTACCAAATCCTAATAATCTTGCCATGCAGTCAACTTTAAATTGTATTTAGTTCAAGCTATGTATTGGGGACCTACCTGAAGTATCTAATAATTATGTACACTTTTATCAAGCAGACCTTTGTACATCATTATTATTGGTGGATATAAGAGAGATTGTAGCCTGTGTGGTTAGCTGTAGACTAATAAGTCATTTTGGATGAGAGGGAGTCACACAAAAAATTTGGCCTTCAGGGGGGTGGGGCAGTGAAAGTGTAAATCCAGTATAGCATATGAATTGTATTGTAAAGTAAAATAAGAGTATTATTGTGGGAATAATGGCTGATAAGGAATAGGGGGTTCAAGGAGGACAAAGAAGGGCAATTTTATTAACCATAAAAACTGATTTGGTCCATTATGATCCCATCTGTGAATGCATTGCAGAATAAAAGCAGGGTGTTCCTTTAGAATACACTAAATAAATTAGAATCAATAGGATTCATAAACATAAGCTAGTATCATTAAAGGTGTGTTAAGGGTGTAGGCTACGACTGGCGCTTGCAAGAAAACATTTAACTTCTTTGCTGCTTAATATTTTCAGTGTTTACTACATATGAAATTACTTCATTGCTAGAGGGGCAAAGTGTTGCACAATGTCTAACTCAGATTCACTTGCCAATTATCCTTTGGAAAACTTCCTAAAGCCAAAGGACGGTCACATATTTCAGAGTTTGGTGACAAGCACACAAACATGATGTCTTTGTACAACACACTAAAGCATATTGTCATTGTTAATTATTAAAAAATGAGCACATATTCCAATAAAAATGTTGTGACATTTCCTAAAAGGTACCATGGTGGAAATGAATGACTGTTGTCCGTGCTGCGTTGTGCAGCAATAGGACCTAAATACAACAGTGAATAGACATGTAGCAGTGATCTAATTTAATGTTTCCTTATCTGGTAAAGCCTGTATGAAGGAGACCTGTACAGGAGGACCAGTACATTTTTGCATCCTGGTACAAGTACAAGCCTTTTCCAGTATAAATACAGTTGGAAGACTGAATTTCTTCAGCTCAAGAGGATTGTTGCCCCCTTAAATAGGATCTCGGTATGAATGATGACTTTCCACTAAATTCACCACCTCTAGTGACTCTAGGAAAAGCTGGATTGCAGAGTTCACATATTTTTTTTTTTATCATGGTCCTTCCCCTTTAAGAAAATTGGCATCTCCATCTATGGACAGCAATACAGTAAATTTGCAATCAGTTTTACTATGGTGCCACCATTTATTGAGGCTGTGAAGGAACTCATACAATGGGAAAAGGTGGAACCATCACCACCGCATAAGATGCCCAAAATTTTCCCAAACCTTAAGGTCCTATTTTTACACCAATGGAGAATGTAATTGAAAAGCAGTGGTAGAAACCTGTGGCCAATGGCCAGAACAAGTTCAAAATGCTGTACTCCTCAAGCCAGGTTCATGTAGAACTATGGGACTCCCCTTCTGTAGTGGATGCAGCCCTTCACAGGCTACTAAAGAATGTCATTGAACATTTAGTTGCCTTTAAGGACCTGATGGAACATTAGCTATACGGAGACCTGAAGAAAGTATACACCACACCTAGAATGGCCTGTTGTTTAACTGTAGCCCCACCTTGGTTTCCAAAGCATTGTTGATCTGGACTGAGAAACTAAAAAAACACTTGAACCAAACATGGAACTCACAGCCATTATGTCGGCTTTAGATGATGTGAGATTCTTGATTGATTTTTTTTTGGCCCAGTCATTGGTGGACCTTGTTAGACTTTAGGCTTGTCAGATCAGTTAGGCTGATCAGCCCTGCAATCAGATATATGTTTTGTGGTTGAGGCATTGGACTGCAGATTCAGCCTCTAAGCAAGTTTTGTGTTTTTTTGGTAAACTCTCAACAGGTCAGTTGAGGAAAATCTGGTTTCATCCTTTAACCTTATCAGAGACCACAACCAACATTTTGTAGTAGCAAGCCTTTTTATGAGCTTTTTTGTGACTCAAGAGGTTTCTGCTCCAGAGATTCCTATAACTCACAGTGGCAAGGAACCCAAAGTTAATTCCTGGAAAACTAAATGTCCAAAGCCATGCAAGCAAAGAAGGTGACAGATAACTCCTCCTGAAGTTTTGTTCACTTAGGTATCTGCAGTAAAAAGAAATGTTAAAACTTTTTTCTGATATTTGGGCAGAAAACCTATTGGATACCTGGGGGGAAATATAAACCATAAAGAATAGCTATGTGTTTGAAGAAACAAAAGGCACTGCAGTCATATGTGTTATAATTGTTGCAAGCTCAAATTGTTGTGCAGTTCCAGAATGGAAGAAGGAGCAGAGATTTTATTCCAGATTATTCTTGGTGACAAAAGCCCTCTCAGGTTTTCAGACCAATTTTTGACCTCAAGGATCTAAAACAGTTAATCCAAGCAAGAAGTTTTCAAATGTAATCTTTGAAGACAATTATGTCAGTTTTACAGCCAGGTAACTGGGTGGTTTCTATAAATGTGACGGATATCTGCATATTCAGATTGCCAAGCAACTTTATAATTACCTCAGTTTTTTAATATATGGATTTAATCAGTTTGTTTATCTTCCTTTTGGTCTGCCCACAGCTTTTAATCCTTGTAAGCAAGTCTGAGGATGCAAGAAATATGTGTATACCATTATCTGGGTGATATCCTATTCTAGCCAAATGAGATTAAGAGCTAAATTACCATAGTTTGCATGTTCTTCTAGATTCGGCCAGGTACAGTTAAATTGTGGAATCACCAGTCAGCTGTGTTCAGGGCAGTTCATGAAGCATCTCAGGGTTGTTTTCAACACACCATTTCAGAGTTTTCCTTTCCACACACAGGTCATTCAGATAATAACTTGGGCTCTAAGGCTGCGTACACATGTGCAATAATTGCTGTTGGAAACAAACAATCCACGACAGATCGTTCGATAATTAACAAAAAAAGTGCACAACGCCGATGAACGAGGAATGTGTATATGGTTGTTCAGTGATCGTGGATTGTTCTGTAATACACTTTCTCCTGTACATGTCACTTCCTGCATTGTTCGAACGATCGTTCACAAAAGATCGTATCTAGGGTGTACATTATTGGTGGATTATATTTTAACAATTGTATCGTTACAGCTTGTACAGAATTGTGCACAATACGATCGTACAAAATATTGGGGAATAATCGTTGATCGTTCGTTTTCAAGCGATAATTATTGCACGTGTGTACCTAGCCTAAGGTTATCCAAGACAGTTTCCTTATCTGAAGAGGTCTGTATGGTCTTCTTGGGCCTGGTGGCTTGGGAAGCCCTGAAAGCTTTTTCTTATCTATTCCCCAGTCATTGAGTAAAGACCCTGCTGGTCAAGACCAGTCTCATATGTTGCTCAGCCGGGGGGCACAAATAGCTTACATCTCCTGAGGGTCTCCACACTGAATTTTGTATAAAGGGCAGTTTCAGGACCTTGTGCCCCAAGTATGTTATCCAGAATATGTTCTGGTGAATTTATTAAACATCCGTTATCTTCATTCAGTTTTTCAACTGTGGGAAATGCCCCAGCCATTGATCTTTAGGTCACTCTGAAGGTTGCACAAGTTTTTATCCATTCTCATTTGTCCATAGGCCTCATCACAGAATGCAATGTCAGTGAGATGTGTACCTTTTAGTCCGTGGTTTCAGATTCTCCATGGTTTTCCTACTAAAAATCAGGACAGAAGAAGCACAGGGCCATTGTGATACTTCCTGCTAACTACTCTGTTTTTTCCCTGGAAGGATGATCTGCTGATTCAGAGTCATTGGAAGTCTCCTAACAACAGAGTGTATGATATATATATATATCAGACGAGTGTTTGACGTGGTCCATCTAATCTCCATCTGTTTAAAGAGAGCTCACGGACAACCTTTTTGTCTATTCTAAATGTTCAGGATGAAGGGCTGCAGTCTCTCAGAGACACTGCATCATGAATATAATTCAATATGCTTATATTCCTGGGCATCAATCATGAAGATTTCCACAGATGTTATCTGCAGACATCTGGAAATCCTCGAGTATCTCTATCTAGCACTACAGGCTGGATATAACCTCTAGTGTTTCTTCTCAGTTTAGGGCTTCAGTTCTTGGAGCAGCAAATTCTAGAAAAGAACATTTCCTTCTTGCATTGAGCAGTTTTAAGGCCCCTCTTTTTTGGGTGGTATCCCTTGATGATTCCCCATTAATATTTGCTTGTCACTTCTCAGTTATGCCATCAGGAGGGTAGCCCAGAATACAGAAAACTGTTTTCATAACTCTTCTGGGCTCCTGCTTCTGACAGCATTTCCCCCCTTCCTTTGTTTTGACTGTTGCAAGCTAGTCACAAGGGGGCCCTTGGACATGGGGTGGGTCAGATTTACCTGGGTGTAGGATGTCAGGAGTAGCTTGGAAAGGAAATTATGGGTAGGTATGAAAACTAATTTCTGTAAAATTTATTAGGTCTTTGTATAAAAACATATACCCATTGACAAAACTTGCCACCCATACCGGTTACTGGAACCAGCCTCTTCTTAGTATGCTTTAACTTAAAGCGTACCTAAACTTAGAATTTTCATTTTACATAAAAGGGTAGACAACCCTTTTATTTAAATTACCCCCTTTAAAAAAAAAAAAAAAAAAGGGTGCAGCACCGCCCCCTTAATTTTTGATCGTCTATGTGATCAAGAATGTATGGGAGCGCAGAGCTCCCATACCTATGTCACACACCCTGGGAGGCTCTTGCTCCAAGCATCTCAGGCATGCACAGAAGGAGCTCTTACATCAATAGGGAAAAATTTGCAGATCTCACGCAAGCACAGTGAGATCAGCAAGGTTTTTCTTAATCTTCTGGGCTGACGTAGGAAGAAGAAAAGAGAAGATGGCAGCGTCTGGCGCTCTCTCTGCGCCGGGCCGAAGACTGATACCGGGAAGACGCAGGACTCAATGGAAGAAACCTCCCAATGGACAGACTGATCTGCGGGATTGAAGGGAAGTGTGATTTTTGTTTTGGGTTTACTTCCGCTTTAAGAGATATCTATAATGTATTACATCAGTCAAACCTCATTTTAGTCACTTGAAAAACATAAGTAGTTGCCCTGAACTTCCTGTGGGAATTGTCCAATATATTACATGCCGTATTATACAGTTTTAAGGTAGCCACAATTAAAGACATTAAAAAAAAATAATTTCAGAAACACATGACAGATAATGATTTAACTCTTTATTTTTCTCTTTAAAAGCCATTCCTCTTAAATAAGATCCTAAACATTCACCAGACTGTCACTGTATAAAAATGTACAGTGGCTTTATTGACATGTACATTCCATAAAGTTTACAGCTGCAAAGATATGAGGCACACTCAGTATTGCACTTCATTAAAAGTTCAGGCTCAAACATAACCCAGAAGTTTAAATGAAACTGCCTTTGTAATGTAGTAAATTTTATACGGGACGAACATTGATATTTTATATACAGCATTTGTTACAACTTTTATACCTTGTTATGTGTATGTACCCGGCAAATGGCATAAACCACGTGTCTCTTCCCTGCTGGGCACACTGCAGAACTCTCCAGCAACCACAGCATTAAATTAACAGTCTAGTAGAAAGGGAAATATTCTCCTGTCTTTCACCGAGATGCAAGTACATTTGTACAGAGCTACTTGAAAGTCAGCGTTCATTGCTGTGGCTTATCATCCGGCCATACATATACTGTATACATGAATTTATATATAACCTTGATATGGGGAGCCTCCCTCTACTGTGTGCATTCAAGCATGTGCTGTGCACATCTGGTGCTATATGTAATGACCACATGCAGGCATCGCACAGTTATCAGTTTGACGAGAACATGTAAGGTTTGGTTTGAAGAGCACAGGTTGCGAATACACAGCTGAATGTAAGGCCTCCTTCCTGAATAACCTTGTTCGCAGACTCTTTAAGTGGTCCCATCCTGACCGAAGGCTGTCGTCCAGAACCTGCCTGGCGTGACAGACTGCTGAAGTCTGTCTTGAAATTCACAAAAAGGAAAGAAAATTTAACAAAAGTGGAAAGGAAACATCGGCTTATTTAAAAAGTGTGAGCATTTCTGCACACGCCACAGCCCAATGCAAACTCTTCTCCTGTGGGTGGGTGAACCACGTGAAGAGGACACTCTGTTCCTTCAAGTTGTTTGCCTTTGGGACCTAAAAGAAGAAAATGGGAGAGACATGTAAGCCATCAAATTTTTTCATATATTTAAAAAAAAAAAGTAGAAAATCTACAAGATTGGTATGATACATTTGTATTTTTGCCACTTTTGTAGTAAAAAACTAAATGGGCAGCTGCAGGTCAGACACTAAAAGTAGCATTTCACCCAGGGGTGTGAGAAAGAACAGAAAGAAAAACAGCACATCACCACCAGTCCAAACAGCTTAGGAATATAGTTTTAAACAAGTGTAATTGGTTCAATAAAGATACATGTTTTAACATACTGTGAGAATTCAGATTAAGGTACAGAGAAATTGCACTACAAAGTGATATTTTAGAAAAGTCATTAAATGTGTTTTCAATTTTCTTTTTCTCTCATTTGTATTGCGATCACACCAATGTGAGACTAACAACGTATTCAAGGTTAAACTTATATTGGGAAATACATAACTAACAGTGCTGTCATTTTTCCACTAGGTGGTGCTGTGATCGTTTTTAAATACAAGCATCTGACAACGCTATTCCTTGCTCACAATTGATCAGAATGAAAACAATAGTGCAAAAGGAAATATAAATGTAATTTGTACATGTAAATTTCCAAAGACTTAAGACTTTGTTCCCATGTACACTTGTCCATCTTTAGTTTGTTTCTCAATTCAGACAGAACTACAAGTGCTGACACTGAACCAGAACAAATATATGAATTGTTTATAAATATATCTGTTTCAGTTTCATACTAAAATATATATAAATTAAAAAAAAAATTCATGTATTTCAGTGAAAAAACAATTATGCCATTAAGGACGAAGCATATGCTTATTTCCCTTCACATGCAGCTAGGGAGTGAATCTAAAACCAAATCTACTAATCTATACTATTCACAAGGACTTAAAGGATATGGATTGTTAGTCTTCTTTATGATATTATTAGAGTCAGACTGGTTTTTGGAAGTTGGGTACCTTACAAAGAACTAGAATATAATGCATTATAGGAGGGGGCAATACTTGTTAGGATTAGACTAGCTACATCTTTTACATAGTCCTGTCATTATTAGTAGCAGACAAAAGTCTTAGTTTCAAGCTAGTAAAGAGCTGGTTTTCTTGGACCCCAAAGCCACAAAGATCCTCCATTTTTCTTTATGAAAAATGTGTTTTCAGCCATTGAGAGGGAAGGAAAAGCATGATCAGTTTTTGATATCAATCCCATATTAGCTGAGACACTGACCTGCAGGACAATGTGGAAGTTCTTCTTTAAGTATGCTGGTCATCCTCTGGAAGTCATCATGGCAGGCATTACAAAAATGGGTTGTTCCAAAGCAGAAAAATACAGCCACAGAGCAGCAGTAACGACATTTGTACTCTAGGAAATCTGTACCATGTTTCGGGCACATCTGTCAAAGGGAAAATGAGACCATAATGTCAGGATTTAACTTTTTTTTTTTTTTTTTTGCAGGTATATTCTTATTATATATAAAAGTGCATTTATTGAGACGTTAGTGTCTTCATGTCTGTATGTACTCCAGAGAAGTTAAACATTAAGAGGATAGGATAACCCTAATATTGTAGGAGTCAGCTTAAAGAATAAAAGGCTGCCGATTTCTTCATACCTGAGCCCTGGACACATCTGAACACGCTCCACATATCAGCTCTCGTGGATCATAGTCATCTCCCTGTCCAGCCTCTGCATCACAACGGGCTTCACCACCAAAATATGCCTAAACATGGAAAAGTCATTTTATTACACAAACACGCAAAATAAAATGGGTTAGAGACGAATTGCTGGGATCTGCCATGACACCAATAATAAATACAATATTATTTCTACTGAAATGCATTAAATTGGTGTCTCATCCCACACAGATGGAAAATCTCTCTGTGGGAGATAATTGGAATATAAGAGTGCAGATTTTTCAGTGAATGACTACAAATAAGGTGAATTTGTGTTCATATGGATTACCCAATGAAGAGTGAGAGTTTGTGTAGTCACAGTCATTAAGGACCTGAGATATGCCTGTTCTTTGCTCTTTTCGTCTCTGCCTGCCATTGTAAATAGCCTGCCTGCCTAACAGTTCAATGTTAATGCAGATATATGGTAACCTGAGTAGATAAAGTGAAGCAGTGCATGGCGGGGCTGGTGGACAGGTGCATGGTAGTTTTCACATGTAATCAGGAAAGAAGAGTACACAAAACATTGGTACGATTAGGATTTTTATAAGTGTTTACTGAATATTTCTAACTTAAGCTTTTGTACTGGGAAACCTCTTTTCTTTATGATTTTTGAATTTATTCTCCTATATTTTTAGTATTAAGAGCTTTTACTTTTTCTTGCCTAACAACTGCTGAAATCATAGATCAGCCACAAAGCGTGTTTTATCCTCCCCACCCATAACCCCGAGTATGACTTGGTGTGTAGCTAAAACAATGAAAAAACAATGATAAATAATAGGTTATCTGGTCTGCCGGAGTCCTCCTTCGTATTCCTCATCCTCTGGTATCCTCTGCATCTGATGAGTCACCTGGGAGTTCCCAGTGACGTCAGTACGTGCAGCTGTGGGGGTGCGGTGGGAATTTCAAATTATTTTGTAATGCATTCAATACAAAATAACTGTATTGAATGCAATATAATGGTTTTATACGTCTAAAAGCAGTACATTGTCTTCCATAAAAACTTATTTTACAGTATATTATTATAGTATGAGTATAATAAAGTTTGAACAAAATCATATCAAAATAATAAAAAAGTGCTTTTAGACATAAATCCGGACACAAATGAACCGCCCAGGGGGGTTAAGGAAGTTACCTGACATATTTATCAAATACCAAGTTGTAATAGAGGACATTATTTTGCTGTTTACGACTAATTCTTTTGGTAACACTTTTAACTACTCATTTCCATTTTTATTTTCACTAAACCTCTAAAATGGTGTATAAATTTGGTCTTTTTATTCTCCACTTTTGAAAGGAAAAAATACTGTGGACTACAATGGTAATGTGCCATATTTGTTACAAACACCTTATACAGCTTTTGCTGCTTTTTGCCACTCTTAAATTAACCTCCCAACCGCTAACCCCGTACTTTTCCGTGCAAAAAATATTTGCAACTATCGATAACCCCGTACTTTTCCGACTATATTAAAATCTCAAATACCTGGTCCCGCTGTGCTCATCCAGCGTCGTGTTCGTGTTCCAGCGTCGTCCCCCAGCGTCAATCTCCCTCTCCAGCGTCGGGTGCCGTCTCCTATACCAGCGGGACCGGTAAGATGCTGGCCGGCATCCTGTGTCCCGCCGGCCGGCCGACCACAAGATGCCGGCCGACTTCTTACCTGGTCCCGCTGATCGTCCCACGTCGTTCTCCGTCCAGCGTCGGGTGCTTCTAACACAAGAAGCCGGCCGGCGGAGAAAAAAAAAGCCGACCGGCTTCTTGTGCGTGCGTGATGACGTCGGCGCGTGTGCGGGAAATTCAAATTCAAACTCTTTCATTCATTTTGTATTGGATTGAATACAAACTCCTGTATCCAATCCAATACAAAATAATTAAAAATAAATACAAAGTATGTATTTTGAATTGGATTGGATACAGGAGTTTGTATTCAATCCAATACATAATGAGAGTTTGAATTTTGTTCTCATTTTGTATTGGATTGAATACAAAGTCCTGTATCCAATCCAATACAAAATAATAGAAAATATATTTATGTGGTTTTGTTGATAGGTATGTGACGTTGGACGGTTGGACACTAGGGAGGTGATTTAGAAAAATAGATTACTATACAGTATACCGAATTATCGCATTTTCTGTATTTTTCATTTATTTATGTATTCTTGTTTAAGCTGATTTTTGTGTTTTTCCTTTAATTTTATTAAAAGTAATTTTTTTTTTTTTTTTACATGATTGTGTGTTTCAAACATTTTTTATATTCATTATATCTACTAGACCCCTATTCGGACATATTTCTGTAGGTTACAGGTCAATTTAAATAAAAAAAATTCATGAAAACCTGTAACGCTTTTGGTACAGAAATCTACACATCAGTGTAACGCTCAGGTGGTTAAAATGGTTACGTAATAATTGCTTTTTCATTGATCATTTAAAAGATTTTTTTATTTTCTTCAAATTCTAATTTATCAACTCAACTGTATGCAGATAGGGATTTCAGATGTTCATACTAGCTTGAGTGTACAAAGATTCACTTACAGTGCTAAGTGCAGACACAGCAAACAGTGTAAATGCAGACTTACCTTTTTGCATTTGTAGCAGACGTAGTAAGCATATCTATTCATGGCATAGCTGGCTGGATCATTGTAAAATCGTACTCCTGGCGTTGTAATTGCATCGCTTTTGTGCAGTCCTTCATATTCCAGCCTCATTAATGCTTTTCTTCTTACATCTTCATAAAGCTCTTTGATTGGATCCAAGAGATCCTTTAATACTGTGTGATTGATTTTGTTCTGAAAAGAATAATAAATATTACAATTTAGTATCAAAAACAGCTTAATACACTTTTGTTTATGCAGGAGGATTTTCAAAGAATACTACACTGACACAAACTGGAGATGACAGTTAGCAGGGGATGTACAAAATAATTATTTCACTAAATTAACAGCAACCTTTTTGAACAGAACCACTTTAATGTATTTTTTTCTATAGCTTTATTGTGTAGCTTTAGTATATAAAACAGTAGCTGTATACCTGCATGAAATGGTTTAATCACTCACCTTTATGCCTATGATCTGCCAACATTATGATCTAATGTTGTATGATGTACAATCTTTAGGTTGACAAGAGATACAGGAGTGTGTCTGGAAAACTGCTGCTAATCTTAGTAGAAAATTATACAAATTAGGACAGATGTTCTAATTTCTCTGATCAATATGTTCTTTATGATCAGAGAGACGACATCTGCCGGCTTAGAGAAGAAAACATGGCCAGATCAGGCAAATGTGGTGTTCTTTAGCCCCTTTATATGTACAAAGTACCAAATGAATACATTTCTAAAGGAACAATTCCTGAATCCTGCTGACTGGACAAATAATTTATATCTACTATACTATACTACCTAAATATTGACCACACACAAAACACTATTATAGATATAGAATGGGCTCCTAGAAGTAACATTGGGATATTACTATTTACATGTGAGTCTTCAGTCATTATATTCTTTTCCTGCTCACCTTGCAGATTGGACAGGACATAAATCCAAAGGTGATTCGTGGCCCCAACCATCGGTTTTCCAGAACCCGTCTACAGCATTGCAAGTGAAACACATGGCTACAGTCCAGCTAAAGAATGACAAAGCAGGAATGATGTACTGATTAGTTTCTTTCTCTAAATTACAGTCCAAGAAAACCCTCTGGAAGGTATGATTTCTGTTCTGAAACCCCCCTTAATATCTGTTTGTAAAGAGAAAACACAAACTTTATGGGCAAACTAGAGTTAAAGCAAACACAATTATACTTTTTGGTTACTGAATGGGAATTGTCTATGAATATTTACTAAACAGAAAACAAAAGGTGAACAAAATGAATTGGTGTAAATTGGTGCATTGTGTTCAAACAGCAGTTTAAAATAGGTTTATAAAAGGAATTAGAATTATAACAGATGTTCCACTTTCCACACAAGGGCACTAAGAAATATGTCACCTGACTTTCCGACATTCTAAAACAAGCTGGATACAGACCTTTAACTTTTGTATAAGATGCTTGTAAAACATAGGCAACATTTAAAGAATAAAAATAATGTTAAACGACTGTTTTAATCAATACTCTATAACACTTTTGTTCATTCACATTTCCTTCAAACCATAAACAAAGTTAATGCCTATACAAATATGACTCCTGAATAACATACATGGTGTGCAAAGTTATTAACAATCTGCAATGCATTAGCCATCTATAACATTAGCCAACCTGAATAGCAGGAGCAGCAGAAAGTGCCTCTGTAAAGCATATCATACACATGTCATCTGCGTCTTGCTTCAGACGTGTTGCATTTTTGTCACAACCATGTAGGCAAGGCAAACAATGGTCCTCGTTCTTCACACCTCCACATGAATGCCCACATGGATGGGTCTTACTGCAGGCTGTCTTTGCATACTCCTACAAATAGTGAATTTGGTATAAGAGTGATGACTTCATTACTGTGGCAGACATATCTGAGTAAGCTCCAGACTTACCTGGCAGTCTGCATCAGAACACACACTGCCTACAGCTGATAATTCTGTCCCATTTCTGGAGCCACAAAAACGACAGGTTTCCGAGCTGCTGGTTGCAAGTTTTCCTGTCAAGCAAACAGCAATTTTTTTTAGAACATAAAGCACTACCTGCAAGAGTTCAAGGGTTTTGAACTTCTGGCCTTTATTTTCTATGGTGTCCAATATATGAATAAAATTAACTGACAAAAAAGCAGCATGTTATACAGAGTCAACTGCTGAGTAGAAATAGAGACCGAAAGGGAAATTGGGTAGGCATACAAGAAACTACTGCATATTTAAATATGTATTTTCTACATAGTACACTTACCTGTCTGTTCTCTAAATTCCACCATTGCTTTCATGGTTTTGGAGTCAGCAAGTGCCATTAACCAGAATAGTTTAGTTCTCCCACAGCCCTCATGTAAATCAACTTTTATTGCCTCCTCTTCCTCTTTGAACACCTTTGTGGATTAAAATAAATAATTGAACACCACCAGAGAATGTTACATATAAGTGTATGGAAGGGTTTATGGTGTGTTGGGGTATCTGCAACAAACAGGTGAAACTTAATCTTGATATAGATGAAAAATCCATCCCTGAACACATTGCTAGAATAGTGGTTACCAACAAATTTCAATGAATAATAAATGTGACTAAAAACTTAGAGGGAAATGGAAGTACCCAATGGATAAACCCCCCTCCCCCCAAAATCCTCAAGTAATCAGATTTTTTTTTTTTTTTTTTTTTTTTTTTAAGGAAAGTAGCATTTTAAATGGCCTGATTTGCCTGGAAAGATGGAGAGACTTTTGTCAACTTACCTGTCTTTGATGGGACTTTGTTCGTCGATGGAGATGTAGAAACCTGTCACAGTCTGTGCACAAGTTTCCACATGCATTGCACAAAATGATTGCCGCAGTTTCACCATCATCATGATTATCACACATTGGCTGAAATAGACAAAACACACATTCATCTTAATAGCATTACCGGATTTACAAAAAAGGTAGATTTTGCTATAGTTATTTTATCAAAAAGGGACTAAAAAGGAATGTATCAGTAAGATTAAAGGACAACAACATTTTTAAGAGCCAAGTCCAAATGTCCTCTTGTAACCTCTATTCAAAAGTATCTCAGTACTTCGGTCTACACTAACAGCAACTTAACTCTGCAGAACAACTCCAAATAGCTCAGTACAGAGTTGTTATTTTCGGCTGTAAGCCATAATTTGTCATAGCTACCTGAAAACCTCGAGCCTTTTCTTCCTGAATGCATATTGAGGCAGGCAGTTTAACTTTGTTCTTATAACAAAAAAAAAAAAAAACACCAGGAGGTAGGTGGGTATTTGACAAAAGAGACATGCTAAGTGCCTGGCTCCTGGTGGTTTCTTTCTGTTTGTTTGTTCAAGCTCTTAACTACGTGCCACCCACAGACAGCTGCTGGTGTTACTTTAACTCCTGCGCACGCACAGGGGATACATCATCCAATGAATGAAGAGGATTGGCTCTCCATGGGAGCCATCTGTGAAGATAGTGGCTTCTTAGAATGCAGATGACAGGTCCTGGACCTATCACTGCAGGACAATTGGCAGCAGGTAGGTATATGCCTTAGTCAGCAAGTATGATTAAAGCAGAAGCTCCCCACTCACCAACGAGTTTAGTTCTGCCTCAATGTTACATTCACATCACTATAATGCTCATGTATTGCATGATGCAATGCATATTGGGGGTAGCACTTTAACCTTTGTAGTGGACACTACTATCTTCTGCATGGAGTTTGTGTTGGTCTCCATCCACATTCTGAAAACACGCAGTGAGGTTAATGGGCTTCCCGCTCAAATTGCCCAGTCTGCATTAAAGACATATGACTATGGTAGGGGCTTTAGATTGTGAACTGAGGCACAGCTAGTGACATTACTATGAACTTTGTAAAGGAATTTGTAACATAAATATAGAATATTAATAATAACGATAAAATTACTACATGAAATCCTATGGGTGATAAGATTTTACAAAACATGGCAGAAAGGTTACTTATTTTTTCACTAAAGGGCACCTGATTTGAGGCAACCATAGGCATTACAATGAGTAAGACCAATTTGAAATCAGAAGCTAAGAAAAGTGTTACAACAGATTTAAGATAAAATTAACATTTCTAAAAAGAAAACCGTTACCATTTGTTTTTGCTGCCCATCCTTCCCCATCCATCTTCCAGAAGACAATCGGTCCACGTGGTCTTGATCAAGTACACACAATGATGCAACAGCCAGCCACAACTTAAAAAAAAATAGCATGATCAAGTCCTTGAATGTATGGTTTCTGGAGCAAAAAACATGCAGCTATATGAGGAGGATACATACGTTGCTGAACCTAGTAGTGCAGCTACATTTATTGATCTGGCCACATGAAAGTAATTTGACACTCATATCAAAATATCCATAGCTTACTCTCAAGCCTTCTGCTAGGGGCAAATTTGAAATTACAAAGTCCCCCAATGCAAAATGAGTGACTGTACAGTAGTTTTCCATACAGTAAGGATTTTACATTGTACTGAAAAATCTTCTCATGCAATCAGAAAACGCTGGTAAGGCCAGGGAGAACAAAGTTGGTGTATGAACAGTTATGTCAGTGCTGCTCATGAAGCACTGCTAGGATAGGCACAGTAGAACAGAAGAAACTAGACTTTTTTAAGATCAAAACTAACCAGAAAGCCTTACCCTGGTAGTTGCAATGCATCGTACAGGGGAACGATACTCTTCCTCCATTTTTGTCAGTGCAATGATTGTCTCTGCAATAGCATTCTTAGTAACACGAGACCATGCTTCTGAAAGATGACCCTAAAAATACAAGAAAAAAACACAACATTTTTTCCTTTTGTTACTGAAGGCTATCCAAAAAATATAAAAATGAAAAATAGTTAAGTAAAGTTATTTGTTTTAAGAATAACAATTGTTACAAAGAAATTAAACCAAATGCTGGTTATCATAGAATGTGACAGAAATGAATGAACAGCTATTTGAAGCTAACTGAATTCTACATATCAGAATAAGTAGGAGAAGCAAAATTAGTGTGAAAAGTACTGAACAAATTACACACATATAGTTGTACAATTTGTTAAAGAACTGTGGCACAGACTCAAAAACTAAATTAAAGGCTGGTAATACTTACAGCTGCCATGTCTTTAATCAATTTAATGATGATTTCTGCAATCTGAGTGGGAGTTGAGCCTTTCATCCACCAGTGACTCTCACCTCTCCTAAGGTAACTGATTAAAAAAGAAGTATGATAACATTATTTAATACTGGTAATAATTTGGTTACAGGAGGAAGCCTTTGGTGTGCATGCAAATCAAATTTTTTTTTTTTTACAGAGAAAAGGTGTGATCAGATCTCTTGTACTGTTTGGCTACTACATTCATCGCCTCCATATTTAAACACAATTTGTTTCTTCAAATTTTGATGGCAATTAGAAAATCAACCAAATATTACAACTTATAATTGGCTGAAACAGACACGTTAGTTGGCTATTAATCCTAATGGACCCAAAAGTATCAGGTGTTACTGATCCATTAGGAAAGACACATACTGCTATCAAACAGGTAAAATAATTCTATAGCTAGAACAAATGCTGGAATTGGGCCACTATAAATAATAAGAATAATAATAATGAGATATATACTTTGGTGCAGTATAAGATCTGGCAGTACATACCTAGAATTAAAGATCATTGGCAAAGTGACAGTTGTCACACCTTTTCCAGCACTCATCCCTGCGGTGCCAGTGATGGGTGTTCCTTTGGCTTTCAATTGGACTGTAAGTGCCTTAGCGATGCATCCCAGGAACATATCTAATATGCCCAGCTTGTTCCAGTCTCCCTTCTCTGTAGAATGGATAATGTCACTGATATCCGCTGGTGGCAGAGACTTGACTCCAATGATGCTAGCAAGACGAGTTGGCGTCACTTCAGGCAGGACACGCCGAAGCAAAGATGTCACCTGTGATCGGGATGCAGAAAGGGTACTTAGGGTATCATGAGAAAACTGTACTTAATGGTATGCATTGATACAGATGGCATATCAATACATACAGTGGAAGACATGTCATGTGACTCAAACACTTCTGAAAAAATGCTTTTATGAGTTTTGTAACTATTCATTTCCAGCAGGACAACGACCTTCAGAGAGACAGGTTTTAAACTTTAGATTTACCTTAAACATTAAAATTATGACTTCCAAAGGGGAAGTACAAAGGAGCAACAGCAATTTAAGTGAAAATATTTTTGATAGCAGTATCCTTTATCTTCCACTATAGACTACTGTCCTATTTTGTGGTTTGTAACTACAATTTTGTTAATCACACTATTCTAAAATTACCTGATTGGTTACTGTGATTTTTCTACGTAATTCCTAATAAAACAGATGAGAAAGTCTCTAAACACACAATCTAGCCACATCATTGGTTTGCCAATCTGCTCTTTAGAGTAGGAACTATGGGTCCTCTGCTTTAAAAAAAAAAAACTGTTTGCATGTCACAATCAAGCTGTATTAAAAAATATACTGTAAAACACTATGGCCTTTTTTTTAACTTCTCCTGGGGAAAGGCAGAGTGGAAACGCAGGTGGGGGCTGGGGAGTTCCCATCACATACCCACTGAATATAAATTAAAACTATTTTTGATGATAAAAAATAAATTGGCTTGATCTAGGTTAAATATAAGCTTCTCTAATGCAACATGCTTATAGCAGAAACTACAATGCAATAGGTAAATAGAAGATAATATACTTACTTGTCTCTGTACTCTGGGAGAAGCAGTGTGCAGCAGGTGGAAGAGGTCTTGAAGTAGTGTCAATTGCTGAGCTAAATACTGCCTTCCAACATTAGACCCACTCAGCGCAAGTACCATAGAGAGCAATTCAAAGCAATAAGCATCAGATGATGCATCTTCATCATTTGGTTGGGAGTTGGCATTTTCCTTGCTGGAAATAGCATGTTCCCACTCTTCTCGGACTCGTGTAGCTTCCATTCTGATTGCTTGTACTATATGTGCGCACACCTGCAAGTCATTATACATGTAAACATCAGGAATAAAATGACATTAATTTTAATGCATCTAGCAAACTGCAGATGTAACATGAAGGTTAGATACATATGCACACATATGTGTACATATTTCTTAATCGCTATGTATGTAATATATATATACCCTAGTTTCTGTTTTTTAATCATGCCTCTGTGTATAGTTTTCTTAAAGTGCACCTAAACTCAGAAGTAGACAACCCTATTAAAATTTTTTTTTTTTTTTGAGAAAAAAAACAAAAACAAAACACTAAGGGTGCAGCATCGCCCTCTTAATGCTAGGTGATTAGGAATAAATGGGAGCGCAGAGCCTCTAGGGATAGCTATGTCACGCATCCTTCTGCGCATGTCACCTGATCTCAGGCCTGCGCTGTGCGAGATTGGGTGACGTAGGAAGAACATGGAAAAAAAGAGAAGATGGCAGCGCCAGGTGCTCCCCTTGCGCTGGGCTGAAGACGGATACCGGGGCGACAGGGGACTGGATGAAGAAACCTCCTGACAGATAGACCGATCTGTGGGATTGAAGTGTGATTTTTTTATTGTTTTGGGTTTACTTCTGCTTTAAGCAGGGATCTTTAGTAAAATTTCTTAGGAATGATAATGACAATTCTGCTGCTGCTAAGTGTGAGGCACAAGTTTAGCATAGTCAATATGGGGTGGGGGGGGGGGGATTCTGGTACTGGCAGAATATTTAAGAAAGAAAACTTAAAGTTGAAAATTATATATAGTAAGGCATGATATCAGAATTGTAACATACCTGCTTTTGTAAGTTGGTGAGTTTACTCCTGCTAAATATGATACCGACCATATGTTCCTTAAGGTCTGCATCAGAAGTTGCCTGTAGAAGAAAAACTATTGAGATGCCAACAATCTCCAACAAGCATAAGAAGACCTGTTTATACTGACCTCCTGGAATGGTTATCACCCTAAGCAGCAAGATTAAATCCAAGCAGATAACTACCGTATTTTTCGGACTATAAGACGCACTTTTTCTTCCCCAAAACTGGGGGGGAAAAGTGGGTGCGTCTTATACACCGAATACATGTTAAATATAATTAAAAAAAATCATACTCATCCGATACCGCGATCCCGCGATGCTGCGTGCTTCTTCTCCTCGCTCTCCTCCCGGCTGCAGCGCGTGTCTCCTCCTCCTCTGAGCGAGGAGAAGCCGGCACACGTGTCCTCGCGATCCGGTAAGCAGGCTGGATCAGCCTGCTTATGGGATCGCGGGGGCACGGGTGCCGGCTTCTCCCGGCTCTCCTCCCGGCTGCAGCGCGTGTCTCCTCCTCCTCCTCTGAGCGAGGAGAAGCCGGCACACGTGTCCTCGCGATCCGGTAAGCAGGCTGGATCAGCCTGCTTATGGGATCGCGGGGGTATGCGTGTCGGCTTCTCCTCTCTCAGAGGAGGAGACGCGCTGCAGCCAGGAGGAGAGCCAGGAGAAGCCGACACCCGTGCCCCCGCGATCTCATAAGCAGGCTGGATCAGCCTGCTTATGGGATCGCGGGGGTATGCGTGTCGGCTTCTCCTCGCTCAGAGGAGGAGGAGACACGCGCTGCAGCCAGGAGGAGAGCGAGGAGAAGAAGAAGCCCACAGCATCACAGTATCGGGCGAGTATGATTTTTTGGCACAGGGTGATCAGAAGGGGATACATTGTGTCAATGTATCCCCTTCTAATCACTCCGTGTCAATGTATCCCCTTCTGATCACTCTGTGTCAGAGTGATTAGAAGGGGATACATTGACACAGAGTGATTAGAAGGCGATACATTGACACAGAGTGATTTTTTAGTATTTTGTTCAGAATCTTTTTTTTCTAGGTTTTTCTCCTTTAAAATTGGGTGCGTCTTATAGGCCGGAGCGTCTTATAGTCCGAAAAATATGGTACATCAAGTTAGACAAGCTTCAGCCTCCAATGATTCCTGTTATGTTTATCATACTAAGCAGGGGTAATTTAGTACCCCATACAATGCAGTTAGAAAGGGGTGTTTATTGACCATTAGGCGATCATTTACCAGTAAGTAAAAATTTAATGATTTTGGGTAACTGAAAGCATTATTTTATAGCTCATTCTGCATTGAAGTGTTAGAAAACTGGGAATGTTTAGATTTGTTTTATTCTATTCCTAGTAACAAATTTAGTTGTGGTTAGCCTGATTTTATATCATAGTTAAAATCAAACTTTCTGATAGTCTTATAGGCCGGAGCGTCTTATAGTCCGAAAAATACGGTAAGTGTGGGTGTCAGTGTGAACCAACATATGCACAGTTATTGATGGTTATCCAAAATGAGTTATCTGCACATTTATGAGCATGAAACATATGCATTTTACATACTATTTACTGACAATAATACTTTCATGATTTTGTGTATATGGGATGCCTGAGGATGTTACAAAAACATTGTTGAGTTTTTTCTTTTTTTTATTTAGAGGGCAGGGAAATATCCAGGAAATAAAGATTTACTGAATGAAGAGTATGATATAAAGATTATGTCCCATTAGAATAGAGATAAATGTGTTCATATGCTAACAATACAGTGAAGCTCTCCCCTATACCTTTTCCTCGCCCTCAGGTGAGGATAGTAGAGCCTTCTCCTCTTGTTCTGGTGTTGGTTCTGCATCCCCAGAGATCAACTTGCCAAATACCTTCGTGAAAAAGATGGTAATTTTATTTACATAAATCACTATAATGCATGCACATTGTTACACTGCATACATTTAGATCATCATAAGTGCAGCTCAGCCTTACTATAGATACATGTACGAGGGAGTGCTGAGAAGTTCCTGGCTTTGCCCCCTTCCAGATGAAATAGACAAATACGTGTGGGGGCATATGACAGCCTAATATCTTAGTATGTAACTGTGCAAATATCAGTTCTTTGCGACTCTTAAAACTGTTTTTTCTTTTAGTGAGAAGCTGTGATGGCAGAGGCACAAGCAAGTTTCACATCGTTGGGAGTTACGGGCCGTCATGAAGCTTTTGTTTCTCCAGGGAAAGTCAGCAAAGGACATTCACACTGAGATGTCACAAACACTGGGGGAGAAGTGTCCTTCCTACAGCACTGTCAAAACCTGGATATCTCATTTCAAGACTGGGCATTTCAATGTTGAAGATGAGCCCTGCAGTGGGCGCCCCCCAACCTCCACTGACCCGGCAACGTGCGATGCTGTCCATGAGCTGATTATTGAGGACCAGCAAATATTCTGCAAAAAATATAGCCCAGCAAAAAATATAGCCCAGATACTTGACAACTCACAGGAGCGTGTTGGGTTTGTTATCACCACTATCCTAGACATGCGCAAGCTTTCAGCGAAGTGGGTGCCCAAATGTTGAAGTAATGCTGAATGAGTTGAAGCATCCAAAGCCACTTTGGCTCATTTTGAAGCTGCACAGGACTTTTTGGCTAGGTTAGTGACTGAGGATGAATCCTGTCTCCACATCTATGATCCTGAAAGCAAGGAACAGTCAAAGGAATGGCATCACAGCGGGTTCCCCACGCCCAAAGTTCCGAACCCAGAAAACGTCCAAAAAAGTCATGGCGTTCGTTTTCTGGGACAAAGACGGTATTTTGTTGGTGGACTACCTACCTTAGGGCTCTAGTATCGGGAAACAGTAGTATGCTAACCTCCTGGACCAGCTGAAGAAGGCAATTAAGACGAAACGCCATGGAAAGTTGACCAAAAGGATCCTTATTTTTGCAGGACAATGCACCTGCGCACACGTCCAATGTTGTGGCTGCCAAATTGAACACCCTGGGTTTCCAATTGGTCCACCATCCCCCCTAATCACCTGACCTGGCCCCTTCGGACTATTATCTGTTCCCGAATTTGAAGAAATACCTGAAGGGGCAACGTTTTGAGGACATTTCTGACGTCAAAGATGCTGCTGAGAGTTGGTTTGCAGCCCAACCAAAGGACTTATTTGAACAGTCTAGAAAAGCTGTAACTACGCTGTACCAAGTGCATCAGTCTCAAGGGGGGATATGTTGAATAAATGTGTTATTTCATAACTCTGGCTCTCTTCTTTCTGGGCAAAGCCAGGAACTTCTCAGCATCCCCTCGTTTCTGCTCAGACATGGAAATATACAAATGCTGTTATGATGCAAAAAAAAACTTAAAACCTCAGGGAGTTTTCACTTCTACAACATAATTAATAAAAAAAAGCACCTCTCTGTTAAAATAAACATGAAACACTGTTTTTAAAGGGTGACAGGCATTACATTTACTGTAAGGGATACAGCTAACAAATAAGGAGATCTGCAATTATCCTCCTTTATCCATGTCATCTATATTAATAGGATTTAGTCACAATCAATTGTTATGTTTCTGTTTGTAACTGTATGTAACTGTTTGGGTTTCCATTTTTCAAAAATGTTCCCAGATAAACAGATGTCACTTCATAAAACAAGGCTAGTATGATTTGCTGCGGTCACATACCTGTGAAGTTATCAGTCTAAACACACGCAATGTCTCCGATTCACAGTTCCTTTGCTGGGCCACGCTAGCTGAAACCTGTCCAGCTATTTTTATGGACTCGCCATCTTTCCAGCCAAGCAGTTTAACTTGCCGTACTCTCAGTGTATTCTCAGGACCTTTCATTTCAATCTTGATGATATGGTTATCTCCTCCAGAAAGCTCACTAGTTACCCAGCCAATGTGCCTCGAATCCAAGTCAGTCTTGGAGTAGAAAGAAAATTTATATTGTATTTATACTTCAACAAGACTACATGTTTACTACCATCCAACAAAAGCTCACAGGACCTGGGAGTATGACAGAATTTGATAGACTGTAGTTAAACAATTAGACTGTAGTTAAACAGGATGTGCTAAATCTTCTCAATGACTGCATTATAAATGTGTTATGTTAGGCCAGGCAATGTGTTTTATCATTGGAACTCATCTTTAGTGGCTGTCAACCATAAAAGCTTTTCGGTGTCCTCTGGTATTAGCACTAATAAGTAGCAAAGGTTTGCACGTACAGTTTATGAAATTACACTGCTCGAGGGTGTTTAAGATACCATGAATTATTCAGTGTCTGGACAGAGTTCCTCTTAACATGTTGAAAGCTGATATCAAATGCATTTTTAACAATGACCAAATAAAAAACTATTTTAAATGTGTGACAATGCAAACAATACGGCTCAGTTACTTTTAAAAATAAATAAAATGTGGGCTATCAACTGCATGTCATACTAGTATATAGCAAGCTTAACCTGTTTGACTCTGCATAGGTCCTCCACAGTCTTCCCACTTGAAAAGGTAATTGAAGTGACTTTGTTCTGAAAAACAAACCAGAAAAAAAAAATAGATTGTAGGTGCAAAGCAAGTATTAAAAAGTTTGTGCGCAATAATAAAATGGTCAGAAAACAAAGAAAATGCCAATATAGGTTGTGGTCGGCTTAATTGTCCGCAGTGGATATTATGTCCACTATATGTATTACATCCAGTAATGATTATAGTAAGGAAAAAAAAATGTTCACTACTGTAATTACAATATCAAATTATCTACCGTATTTTTCGGACCATAAGACGCACTTTTTTCCCCCAGAAGTGGGGGGGGTTTATGACTGTGCTGTTGGTTTTTAATGCACATAAAATATTTTAGGACACTATTTGTTTCAGAATATTTTTTTCTTCATTTCCCTTCTCTAAAAACTGGTGCGTCTTATGGTCCAGTGCGTCTTATGGTCCGAAAAATACGGTAATTACAATCATCTAATCTGAAATACACAAAGCTGATTGCTAGCTTTCGGATGCTCCAACTTGACACTGGTATAGACATTTCAAATGAACACATAATAGACTACAGAAGCATACACTCCGCAAATAAAGTGGATATGAATACCCCCAAATCACGAGAGTTGTCCACGTGGACTGATACATAGCGCGCGTTGATGCCCTTCACACAGTTTATTGTGATGCTCTTTGTTTTATTTTTGTCTTCATCTCCTGACTCCCAAAATGTCTCTGTTGACCCATCTGTTAAACTTCCAATCATAGCTGGTCTGCTAGAAGTTTTAATTTCCACAATGCTGGTCATGTCTTTTAGAGCAGTAACTAAGCAAAGTTCCTAGAAAACAAAAATAATTTATTTTAAGAGGTCTGCAAGATAGAATATTTTACAGGTAAAATGTTTTTACAAAACACCACAATAAATTTAATGGAATGGTGAGTTCATTGCCGATTACTAACAAATACACCATTATAATTCTTGGATTTAATTTTAAAAGCCACAAGAACTTGAAATATCAATAAAAACATTGAAAAAGTGCTGTCTCGGTTATTTTCTTTTAATGAGAGGTAATTTCAGTAGTTTTAGTGCCCCAATTTAGAGCTTTGAACACTGATCATTGCTGTCATACTACAAATTAGCGTACAACATGCCTGGGTAAAATGTATTTAGAATCAGATCCTAATAGAGGCAAATTTAAACATTTTAAACAGTTTAAATATTTTATTCTACAACTACAATTTTCCTTACAAATAATTTATTCTACTAAGTATTGTGTGCTTTCTGAATGCACAACAGTAACTTTACACACACAGAACACTATACATCCTCTCATCCTTTTTCAAATTCTCCTACTCACAAAGCATTAGTATAGAGCCTTATTTTACGTCATTGGACTTAAGATATGAGAAATTGTCTAAATTTTTTACTGGAAGATATTAAGGCTGAAATGTTCTTTTGACCCATTCTATCTCATGATAATGTGTCACTAACTACTGCAGGCTGCTTTACCAACTGACATGTGCATGCACGAACATGTGAGTATGTAAAGCTACATACACGTCAGATAACACTTGCCCAAGATTAAAAATTGAGCAAGTCTTAGGTAAAAATTCTGACATGTATACAGCGGTCCCCCAACAATTCTAAGTTATCTGCAGCAAATTGGTCAACAACCTCAGTCCGTTTGACCGCCCATTTCAATTGAACAGAACAGCATTGTATATACAGTGCCTGTTCATTCATTTGTTCACAAAATATTGTTTCCAGTGACAATCTGACGTTTAATAGACCTCTGTATAAAGCTTAAGATACAGGACAGCTCTGAATTTTTGACAAGGACAACATGTATTTGAACTTTGCGGACATATATAATATAAAAAAATAAAAAATTCTAGTGATACCAAAACCTGTAACTAAGCCTTAGAACCTGTAAAGCACTTTTTGCTTAAGTGCAAAGCAGCTCCACTGCTACATTCAAATTCAAGCTGAAAAAAGGTGGAAATGACATGCCATGCACAGGCATTTTGTGTCCAAGGTTACATTGATATAAAACAAATAATCACTGAAATCCAAAAGTCACAAATACACAGCATGCAGGTACTAAAATATAATCAAAAGAAAAAATAACACTGACAATAACCTGGTTAATTGCCTCAAAGCCGGACTGTACACTAATGTTGAAACTCTCTTCACTATCACCATCATCAGACTTCGAAAGGATGTTGTTAATGTGATGAAAAACATTACTCTGGTGTAGAAACTGGTGATCCGACTGCTTGAATTTAAGACTCCAACATCTGAAAAAGCAAAACAAAAAATGGGGCTCCTTTTAAAACATTGTTTAGATAAAATTAGTTTGGTTTACTGGTTAACAAGGCTCCTGCATTTATGGTTGAATGGAAGAGCATCCATGATAACAAACAAAAGATCTTTACCTCAATGCCATCTGTTGTAGTGAGCTGCCACCAGGAAGTGACATCATAAGATCAGAAATAGTCTGGAGAAGTCGGTGGAATGTGTCAGGCAATGGGTGAGCTGCTTCACCAGCAATTACAATGTCTGAAAGAGGGTGTTCGCACACTCTTGTATCCTTCTCCTGAAAAGGGCAAACAGATAATTGCGTTAGGGAAAAATTTAGCAAATCTCATTTGAATAAAATAAAAATTGAAAACTTTTTTTAAAAACTGTAAAATGATTTTTCTTTGATCTCAGTTGAGTGACCAAGTTAGTTTTATACCTCTGAGTTATACTAAAAACTACAGGAGGATAAGACAATGGTAAACAAAAAAAACCTACTACAAGAATGCCTCCTACTACAAGCATGCCTCCATTGGTAGTAAGCAATACCATATAAATAATTAGAAGGAGGGACCCTCAATTTCCTTCCTGTCGGCTGCAGAGGTCGTGTACATTCGGGACATTCAAGAACTGTACAACAGAGGAAAAATTGTGTGGGTCAATGACAATTAACTAGATAGGGGGGATCCAGATACTAGAAAACCCAGGAGATAAAAACACTTATTCATAGGGGGCTCAGGGGTAAAAACCACACTTAAAACAAGGGGCTAACTACCAATGTCAACTATAAGGCAAAGGGTAAATTACACAGCTGAGAAACTCAGATAAACAATAATGTTTTATATTCAGAGACTCTATTGACGACCCCTTGATTCCTAACCATTATTCTGAGCTAGCTTACAGTTTTTTGTTTTTTTTTGCCAGTGTTCCCGTGACCATTAATTGTTGAGAAATAAAGTATTAAAAGACAATTTTTTTTTTAGTTAGGATTAGGAATGTAAAAAAATCTGTGAACTGTTTTAGGTGACTATAAAGGATATCAACTGGATGAACTTTTGATGTCAGCTTTAAGAGGATAGGGAGAAAACACTTCTACACAATAAACGTGTGATCACATGGATCACAGATTTAGGTAGGTATAAAAGCTTGCTTGCACTGGCGATAGGTTTCTGAGGTCAATCATTAGCATAAAAATCAAAGGGTTAAGCATTAATTTACTGAAAAATGTCTATATACAAAAGACCAACATACTCTTGAAAATATAGATAACACCTACTTGTTCAGCATTCTCTTTATTTGCCTTATTCTCCTCATCCTCCTCTTCTTCTGGTTCCAGTGGAGCAGGTGTAAGAGATGCCACAAAGTGCCACAATATGTCATGCAGAGACGTTGTTTGAATGACATTGCAGAGGAGCCAGTTGAAAGCCTAAACAAAAAAAACAAAAAACTTTTTACTAGTGGAGATGAAAATTCATAAAAAAGCAATTACAAGACCTAAATCTTTATTATGAAGGAAAATTGAATTATAAAGACTCACACAATAAGGTGTTTATTAGTGGTGCCCTCAAAATATACATTTGCAAGGACTTTATGAGCACTATTTATAAAACAGGGAAACTGACATTGCCTTAAACATTCTCTGATTGTGATTGGGAATCCATCCTTACCATTGAAACACATGGACAAGAAAGATTCCCATAATGTTTGATTCAATATTTTAGAAATAGAGCCCTATGCGAATACAAGATACTATAAAGTTTAAGTCTAGTAGTGCTGACTATAAAGTTTAAGTCTAGTAGTGCTGACTGGTTGGTTTGTTACCACTTGTGTCACTATGCTTCAATAACAAATTTATTAAAACTCACACTGATTTTACTACATGGTCAGCAAGGCTAGGCTTCAAAATCAAGGATATTCACAGCGCTTTTCACTTGCTACTCATTATTCTAAAATATACACTCTACAAATTCAAGTTATTCAGTGTTAGTTTCTATGATGGATGTAGCATCAATGTCTTTCAAATGCACCAAAAGCATCTAGAAACCTAAAAATACGATATGGATATCTTCCACAGACAATGATGAATATAAAGCTTACTTCCATAGCAAAGACTCTGCAAGCAGACTTCCTTAAAGCCTGTTTCATGGCAATCTCTAGGCCCTCAAGATCATGGTGCTGGATAACAAATGCTAAAACTGGCCATTGGAAATTTCGCTCTCCTTTAGACAGTGAGCTATGAGCAGATATCAAGCGAGACAGCTCCGGTGATGGGTGTCTAAGTAAGGAGGACCCAACTTCTGCAAAAAAAAAAAAAAAAAAATGTTCTTTCAAGCAAGACGTTACATGCTAAGGAAAAAGTCACAACTGTTAGTTTCAAAATATACCACCATCATGGATCTCCTGTGCCCCACACATTTGCAGGTGTTTGCTACCCGTACCTATCTCTTGGAATTTTGGCACACAAATTTTGTACATGCTTGTTTGCCTTTTGAGCCCTATGTCTTATGGCTCCTGAGTCCTGGTATTTCATTTGGCACAGTGTTTACTTACTGGTTTCTTTCCCATTTGAAGGAAAAAAAAAAAAAAAATAAAAACATACCAGCATCTCCACTGTTGACTCTTCTTCTGGGAATAGCTTTGACTCGTGGCTGAAGAACTGAATGTTGTTTGTCATACTCTGAGGCCACAACTGAATAGGATCTTTGGAAGACTGTGCGCTTAGCAGAATCTGTATCTGTAATAGGGCTTGTTTCCAAACTACAAGTATATAAAAAATATTTTAAAAAATATAAAATAAAAAACAAACAAACCGTATAACATACGTGTATATACATGGGTAGAATACCTATATTCTACTTGAAAATAGGACTTGCATAATCTTACTCCGAGAAACCTTGATTAAATCATTTGACTGTTAAACAATTGATAACTTTGTAAATAGATTGTACGAGTCATTTATTATACCTGGGTGGCATTGATTTCATGTTGTTCTCTGGTTCCTCAAAAACATTTGGACAAGCATCAGGAGTGACAGATATGTAAGGAGCTGGAACTGACGTGGATCGAAGATATCTCATTTCATCCTGAAAGAGGTTGTCATCCTGATAGCCTACAAAGTTCTCATGATGATGCCTATGATATAAAAGTGCAGACAGATCTTTTAACCACATCCATAAACAGACATGCTTAACTTTAAAAAAGGAAAACTTTTTGGAGGCTTTTAGGAAAAAAATAAAAAAAGCTTGTGTAGCTTGAAACCATAAATTTTATACAAAGCACTAAAAACAATGTAAATCTGACCCATTTACATTAGTACATTATAGTGACCAACAAAAGTCCCCATATTCTGTAATCCAGCAGGGCTCTGCAATAGAAAACACCCCGCTTTTTTATCAGACCATCTTCCCCTCACTACCCTTCGTTCTATCACTGCAGCCCAAAAGGAAGAGAGGTAAGAGAAACGGGCCACTGTACAGATGAGTATACATTGCCTTCTATTGCAGGAACCTTTAGAGGCGTCACAGTCTCTATGAAGTAAATGTAACACCACAACATCACTGAAATCCCATAAAAAGTTAAACATGTTTGTGTGTTCATCAATTTTAAACCTTCAGCTTTTATTTAAGTATCTAGGTATGGCACCATATTTTTTTTTGTTTATTCAGTTTGTTCGAGAGGATGCAAGAAATCAGCAGCACCAAGATAAAACGAAGGATGAAGAAAGTATTTTATGTGAAAACAAAGACCAACAGTTTATTAATGTTTATGTAAATTACATTTAATTAAATCAGGTATTCACTAGGTGACAGGTTCGCATCTCAGCCAGGACACTTTCTGACATGGTTAAAAAATACTCCCCTTGCCGCTCTCTCCGCTCCTCCAATGATCTACTAATGACTTCCTCACTTATAACCTCATCACACGCACGGATACAAGACTTCTCTAGAGCTGCCCCAACTCTCTGGAATGGCCTTCCTGATCCTATTCGGCTTGCTCCTGCTTTCTGCTCATTTAAAAGAGCGCTCAAAACCCATTTTTTCAAACTTGCCTACCCGTCTTCTTCTGTCATTTGAAACCACCACTACTTCCCACCACTACATACCTCCCATCCTATTGTGTGTGAAATTCCCCCACCTACTAGATTGTAAGCTCTTCGGGGAAGGATCCTCTCTTCCTGTATCACTGTCTGTATTAGTCTGTCATTTGCAATCCCAATTTAATGTACAGCGCTGCGTAATATGTTGGCGCTATATAAATCCTGTTTATTATTAATAATAATAATAATAAAAATATTATTAATAATCATAATAATGGAATTTGCAGTTTCTCCCCATGTTTGCATGGGTTTGGGTACCCCTCAATATTGGCCTTAGACTGTATTAAAGACAATTTGACTATGGCAGGGAGAAATAAATTGTGATCCCCTTTAAGGGGCAGTTAGTGATATGACCATGAACTTTGTAAAGGACTGAGTAATATGTTGGCGTTATATAAATACAGATAAAGAACTTAGGAACTGGAATAAAAAAAATACAAATGTTTGAAAAGCTACGCTAGTTTTATAAATCTCCCCCATTGATAATTTCAGAAAAACAGTAACATATAATTACTTAAGTAGCTTACTGCACATGATAAGAAAATAAACTACTATTTTATTATGAAACACTTCTAATTAAAGTCAGAAAAATGCACCCACTTAATTAAAAACTCCTCTTTGCAAGTGACTGAAAAAAGCAGAACTTACCTTGCCAGTGTCTGCAGGTAGAGACATTGCATTTTGGGGGGCAGATCTTCAGAGATGCCTTCTTTTACACTAGGTAGCTGAGATGGGAACGGTTTGGGTGGGTGATAACACAGAATACTCGGTTCTGCTGCACTGCTCAAGGACAACAGGAAAAGTGCATTGGCTTTTATCACTTGATGAGCTTCCATGGTAGGTAGAGAACGTGGAGTTTTCACCTGCGCTGGCTTTCTCCTGGTTGGCTTTACCTATAAACATAGAAAAGTACCAAAACTACTTCAGTATCATATTACAGATGAAGAACATGCTGCTAGTTGCACTCGAGCACCAGTGGAAACGGCAACATCGACTTGTTTTTCCAAAGCATTCAGATTGATTGGGTCATCTGTTCCCAACAACAGATCTCGGTTTAGTATAAACCGAGATTTTTTTTATTATTATTAAAAGCCATTTGGGGATGGAAAAATTTTACGTAAAATTATAATTTATATATTTATAATTTTTAAATCTTGACATAAGATTGGCTTCCTGCAGACATACTAATGTAAAGAGTACCCTTCTTTAACCCCCCTCAACGTTCCAATTATGTCCATGTCCTTATTTCCATGAAAAAAGCGTTACATTTTTTGCCATGAAAATTTATTTTACATTGTAGGCCTATAATTCTTAGGTATAACTCACCGAAATATCTCCAATATTTATTAAATTTAATAATAAACTTTAAATAAAAAACACAAAAATCTGTTAAAAATAAACTAAAAAATAGTGAAAAATAATATAACTGTACAGTAGCTTGAATAATATATAAATATAATTATATAATAAATAAAGATTTCTTTGTATTGGACTCAATACAGCTATTTTGTATTGAATACAATACAAAATTATTTGAATTTCCCACCGATCCTCCTGCCCGCACTGACGCATGCACCAATGACACCGGGAAACCCCGTCTCTGCACATGCCGTGAAGAGATCGAAAAAAAGAAGACGTGTCCCAAGGAGCTGCGGGGACCAGCAGGACACTGGGGGATGACAACGGAATATGTTAAGTCGTTTTTTTCCCCAGAGTGTGACTCGGGATTACCGCTTTTAGCATGGTAAATCCACTCCAAGTCACACTCAAGATTACCGTTAGGGGTTAATATACTGAAGGAATCTTAGAGCTATTTCAGTAGTAGCACTTCTCAGTAGGTCACCCATTTTCGGAAAAGTCACTAGCAAGGACTAAATGTGTAGTACCCTAATTTTACACAGCAGCCAACAACTACATATTGGTAAATGTAAATGCTTGTGTAGCATAACAGAAGGTCATGGTGTTCATATAGCTGTAATGTTTTGGAACAAATGAGTAGAGTATATTATGAATATAAAAAAGGTAGAAAGGTTAAATACACACCTTCCAAACAAAATTCTTGGAACTACCAGCATCATTTCTATCAACACCAGAGCATTGGTTATGTGAACTCAACCAAAGGGACCTCACCTTTGAGAAAATGTGACTGACTTTTGTCACATGATCAGTGAGGGCAGAAATACAAACTTAGGGGGGAAAGGCATTTCTGGTCTGATAGTAGCACTCATATTTAATATTTTGTGTTTTTTATTCCAAGGGTAAAGCACCTTAAGAAGTTAACCCTTGGAATAAATACATGACCAGCCAATACTGAATAAAGGTAAAATTACCTTATCCCTTACCACTGCTTGTTTTTCACGGAGATATTTCTCTCTGCAGCGGTCACAGACTAAGTACCAGGTGCTTCCACCTATTCCTCCATCACCGCAATTCCCAGCCCATCCACCACAGAAATGTCCTATGCTGTTGTAGCCTTGACCACCAGCATATCTTCCACAACCTGAAACAGAATATTAAATATGTTTTGGTTTTAATACCTGCAAACCCAAAAAGTAGGGATACCAGAAAAAATGAGATGAAAAATAATTACACAAGCTACATGCAACATTTAAAAACAGAGGCATTGCCAACTGAGACTTTCAAATAAATCTAACTTTCTAAGGCTTAGTCTACACGGACTGTTTCCCCAGCGTTTAACCTGAGGCTTTTAAAGCCCATGTTTGAAGTCCCCATGCATTCCAATGGGCTAATCTACACCAGGACGTTTCCTTCAGGCACGTTTTTGAGCTTTATTTTAAACGTTGCTTGCAACGTTTAAAAAATTAAAACGCTGGTAAATCGCGGGAAAACGCGTCTATTGATTTTAATGGGAGCGTTTTCCTGCGTTTATGCATGCTAGAAATTGTCAATAAAAAAGCTTCCATTGATTTCAATGGAGGCTTTTACAAACGTTTTAACAATAGCCTGTGTCCTGTGTCACTATTCCATGTGTCATGCATGAATAATTACATGTACTATGCTGTTAAAAATTAACACCTATGCCTGGCACGTGTGAAGATTGTCTGCCATTGTGTTTGCTTTTGGTGCTTTTCACACCTGCAAATGATGTCATTCATTATCACTTGTGTAGTCATTGTCTTTAATTGTGCTTCACTTTGCACTCTTTTCACTCTATTCTGTGTATACTGTTACATTTGTCACTGTACTGTTGCATGATCACATTATCACATGTATGCAGGGATGTATGTACTTCCTGTACTTGCAGAAATCACTGCCCAGGGTTACAATTTGCATTTCTACCAAGTGCTAAAACGCTTGTAGAATCGCGGTAAAACGCGGATAAACGCGGCATAGACGTTTTTCAGCTTTTTCCGGCATTTAAAAAAAAGTTTTAAAACGTTAGAATAAGTGCAAAAAAACGCTTATAAACGCAGTAGGAACGTTTACATGCCTTTTTACAAAACGTCCATGTAGACCCAGCCTAAATAAACCCTAATCTAAGATTCACTAAAGCTAGTAACAAAATATTTGTAATCTCAAAAGACAAAAAACATATTGTAAATCTAATTTTGTACTTAGCAGAGGAAGGTCCGATACACTCTAGCAACCAAGCACAAAACAGTAGCCATAATGCGGAAACTCTAGGAAATGTTTTTGAACAGCCTCCATTCCTTTTATAAAATAGGCCACATTATATGAAGAAATATTTCTTAGTAAATAAACAATTGTCTAATGAGAAAATCAATGAAATAGGTTTTATTCTGTTACATAACTGCTTCTAAATAGCATTTGGAAATAAAATTATCCTTACCAACAAACCAGTCTGTGTGAAACAAAAAGTTATATGTGAAGTACAACAGAGCGTGTGGTCATCGTTGTTATCTCAAAAGTAAAAAGTGTTAAAATATACCTGGGTGAGCTTGCCGCATGTGATACGTCACTGGATAAGGGTGGGATTCCCCACAGAGTTCACAAATGGTGTCTTTTTCCGGTCCTCCTACTGCTAGCTGGGCCATTTCACCAAAGAGGTTACCACGTGGCCGTGACTCTGCCTTTTCTTTTTTCTTTTTCTCCTTCTTCGCTTTTTTGCTGTCCTTCTCACCTTCTTTCTTCTTTAACAAGGCACAAGAACCAGGACTGGGGAAAATCATATTCTGAGAGGCTGCTTTTATGGTGGCCAGTGAAATATCCTCCCAAAAGGCCACAAGATGTTGAAGCGTTAATGGGAGAGGCGCTCTGGATTTAGTAGAATGGTGATTTGAAACCTCAAATGGGGAACTCTCATGCTTGCCATCCTCACACTTCTCATGAAGCGTCCGTTCAGTAAGCATTGACAAAACTTTGTTCTTATTAATACTGACCATTTTTGATATGTCTGGCCCATGTGGCGATATATGAAACATGTTGAGAGCAGATGATATTTCTATGGAGTGCCGGTTCTTTAACTTCACTTCTTTTTCCTCAGTAGGTTGTTGACTGTTAAGACTGCTTCTAATGGGTGCATGCTCCTTGGACAGGTCTGGATTAAATTTCAAAAAAGAGGAACAAGCCATGGCATCATGAACAATCCCTTCATGCCAAAGAAAAGCTGCAAACACGGCTCTTGCACATTCAGCTACAGATGGGGACATTGCTTCCTTTGCTGGCTCAGCAGATCTTGAACCATCTTTAAACAGAAAGTTTGTTTTTTCTTTTTTGGGACGAACATGTCGGCCAGCACTCTTACGACTGACTTTGGGAGATGACCGAGTGTCTTGCTCTTCCTTTAATGGTGCTTTTCCAATGCTAAAATGAACTTTGCATGCACCATCATCCACACTTTTTACCTCAGTACTGTCCTCGCATGTGCTGTCAGTAATGCTGTTGGTCTTTAATGTACTTGAAGAACAGACTTCAACTACCTCACTGTGCAGATTCTCTTGAACAACATGTGGAGATGGAGCTCTATTTTCACTACCACCAGCTGGTTTACCATCTCTTACAGTCATTTTTGGCTTGGGTGAAGTGGACCTCCCTCTTAATGGTTCTGTGAATGGTACTTTTTTCTTGCGCAGTGTGTCAGGATCAAGAGTATAGGAATCTGACTTGGATCTTTCCCGTGGGGGTTCCAATTTGGTCTTTGTAGGACCGGCAGCTTTTTGAGGTAGGTTTTTCTCCTGTGGAGATGAAGAGCGTGAAGCACCTGCACTGGACACACTGGCCTTTCCGGCAGGAACGGTCTTTGGCTTTGGTGAAGTGGAACGAGAGCCAGGACCAGGAGATTCAGATCTTAAACCGGATGATTTTCCATCAGATTTTAGAATCTGTAGAGTGTTGTGATTTGGTGATAAAGATCGGCTGTGAGAATCCGATCTGAGTTTTGCAGCATCTGATTTGAGAAGAAGAGACTCACTAGCTGTAAGACCCTCATTATTTCGTGGTTTCTTCTGATCAGTATTAGATCGGCTTGCTCTTCCATCAGGCTTGGATGACTTGCTTTCAACCTTCTGCTTTGAAGGCAAGTCTGATTTACTTGTTGTAGGTGTTGCCTTAGCGGGAGCAGCAAAATGTCCCCTTTCATCTGTACAACACAAAAAATGCATCATGAGGGCTTAAATCAGAAACTGTGTCTAGACAATTCTATTTACATTCTGCAACACAAAAGAGTTTGGGGAGAATAAAGTTGACATTTTTACCTAAATTATTTAACAGTTACAAAACATAAATCTAAATTATTGGAAAGAAAAACCTTTACAAACTCTTATTATAATATAAAAAGTAGCAGTGACATCATCAATGTGCTGCACATTACAGAGCATGGCCACCCACTACAAGCAAGAACTGTGACTGCTTTCTATAACAGCTTCTTCTCAGAAGCAAAGCATCATACTGAATTACTGCACACATCTGAAAGCATACCAATTCAAAAAGTGTTATGCCATTAAATATGGAGAATATTTACTTTTTCTGGAGTGTGCAATTCAAAGTACTAATATTTTCATGTAAGTACAAATTATTTTCATATATCGCAGCTTACCAGTCGTTAGATATAGTAGCTACACTTTTTTTTACTTCATCCTATTTTAACCTGGTGTTCATGCAAATACCAGGATACTGTCCTTTCACTTCTACACTTTTCTCCACACTACATGATGGATTGAGAAAACTAGTACTATGCACAAGATGGATAAAGGATGTTTGTGTTTTCTTTTCAGCACACTAGACAGGACAAGGTCACTGGATTTCTGGTAAGATTAACTTTTTTTATATACTTGCACCAATGGAAATGTTCTTAACCTAGAAAAAAGAAAAACTATGCAGCTACCAAATCTAAGGACTATTTAAGAGAATCCAATGACATGTACCCATTCAACTTATTAGTAAACCCAAGTATAGAGGATCCCAGACAGTTAAAATAAACTAAATGATAAATATGAGTATTTCAAAGAATAGATGTTAAAAAAGCCATGAAAATTCAAGTTAAAATTGCATGTCAAACATTTTATAGATACATTGACATCAGTTCAGCCATTGCGTTCCAGAGCTTTCCAACTGATCCTTTCTGATGTATCCTTTATTTGAAAATGTACACATTCCTAGTGTTCTCCCCAGTAATTTTTGCTGGGTGCGAAGAAGCTGCAGGCCAGGGCATAAAAATCCAGTAACCCCTTTAATTCTGTCAGCTTTCTACCAACCCCTTATAGTTAGTTCCTACATTCTAATGCCCATCCCCTTAGTATGACCCATCTTTGTATTATGCCCCAACTGTCCAGTAACCACTTAAAAACAGCCAAACTAAAAAGTAAAGGCTAAAAATGGGTGGAGGAGAACATTGCATTTACCATCATTTCTGTTACAGTGACAATTTTCAATTTGGACAAATGAAGGGGCAAATTTCCCCCAGAGAGAAGACTGACAGCAACTGAAAACTGACTTTAGGTTCACCCTTTTATAAATCCAGAATCAATGTCCATGTAAATGTTCACAAAATGTAGACACTAATTTTTAATAAGGCTTAGTTCAACATCCCACAATATTTTAGAAACCATTCACAGATATTCTCTAAAACACATTACGTTGTAGAAAATAAGGTCATATAAAGGTCTTAGAAGACTGAACCTTTACTTATTTTGTTTGCCATTTTTCAAGTTTCTGTCAATACCTTTTAGGCTGGCACATCTATTTTTTAATATGAGTTGGACAAAATAATGTATCAATTTTACAAACCAATTTTAATAAATTCATGATTCTGGCAAGGCAGCAATAAATGGTGCAAGGCATGAACATTAACTGGTATCTATATTAAAATAAAGTTTATCCACAGAAACATGTTGCTACTAAAGAACATTGCTTTATAAAAGATCAGGCTCATTGACAAGCTTGAGATATTCCATAAATGTAGCTTACCTCCAGTTAGTATGAAAACAAGGGCTTAGTAGTATCTCTGCTTAGTGTACAATGAGTAAAACATCATGCGATGAGGAGCATGCATACCCACCCTTTTGTCTGATATAAAGATGAATAATAGTAGATGTAGGACGAGCTTTAGTTTTGCTAACAGGCTCACAAGAATCATCACTGCATGGTGTGTGGTCTACAGTGGAAGACAGATGTACAGAAGCAGCAAAGAGTTAAGCAGACACAAAAGCACTTTACAAAGCAGGCATCAAATGACAGCATACAGCAGCTATAAACTACAGGTGCTGCTTAACTGCAGTCATTGCTTGATGATGGGAATCCATGAATTCCTGGGTCATTAGACTTGTTCTGGGTTTTTATAATGGGCTTCATCTAAAACTTTTACTAACTGTACTGTAAAACAGACAATACTGCTGATCAATAATTGTTTGGGTGCAAACAAACCCAGAAAGTGGCATAACCTGTGCTCTCCAGCAGCATAAGCCTCCTTATTGGACATTTCATATACTGGGTAGCCTTTACTGGCGACAGGGAGAATTAAGAGGGTGTAGGTCCAAGTTCAACGTTTACAGGTAAAGCCAAGATTTGCTTATATTCGAACCTACTTTATTTAATAAGTTGCAAATGATTGGTTGAATTTACCTTTTATTATGTACTTTTCCACTAAGTTTGAAAAGTCCAGGTTGGTGAAAGTTTTTTTTTTTAAATATATACACACCTTTAAACATATAAAAAGGTGTCATGCAACTATAAGTCAAATAAGCTGTCTGGTAAGGAAAATGCCTTAAAAATAAAAACATAGCCAAATCAACAGAGACCGTTTCTAGACAAGATATAGTTACTTAAATCTGTTAAAAAAATAATAAACCCAGGAATCCATGAGAACATAAAATGCAAAGTATTTTAAAAAAGCAGCCACATGCAACAGATAATGAATGAACATATTAATTAGGGAAACTGAACATTAGAGGAATAAAGGATGGAGGATGGATATGAATAGGAGATAGGAATGGTAAATGGTAATACAATATGTAACACAGAGCTGGTAAATATATGTATTTACACACAGCAAAATGAATATCGGCCTTTGTGTCCCTGATTCCATATTATCCAATTGCAAAACAAAGCAGATACAAAATTAAGAGAAAGCCTTGCAATGTCTACTAAATGCAGAACTGCACATTATATACAATTTTAAACAATATATCAAATCCAAGTCATTACAAAAAAAAATAAATAAATAAAAATAACTGATGCATCTGACTACACTGTATTTGCTAACACAAAAAGGGGGTTTTAACAGTACTTATTGTATTACTTCAGCTGAATTTCTCAGACTGCACCAATACAAAATCAACCCAAAACAAATTAAAGGTGAAACATCAGTCTCATGAAGAGAATTGTCTTTCATAATTAGAAATAAAGGATATAACCATTTGGTAAATTATTTAGCCAAGGAGAAGTCTCCAATTCCCCAGATAAAGCATAAATGAAGTAAAACATATCAAGAGAAAATATCAAAGCAATAACTATAACCATGTAAAACAACTAAACACATCTTCAAAATTTCAATATTAGACCCAATTAAAAGAATTCTGTTGCCAAAAACACAACCAAGAAAAAAAAATTGTTTTGGTGAACAAACAACTAGGCATGCATAAACGTGGAGGTCTCTGAAGAAACTAAAGAAGTTGCTTCAGATAAAATGGATGGGTGCAGCAAGTGAGAGCGACAGACTTACTCTGAAGCGGAGGCTGAGGCTGCTGGAAGGAGGGGGACTGTCCGAACACAAATGGGCTGTGGACTAGGGAACAGGGAGGTTTTGCAGCTTGGTCAGAGATGAAAGGAGTTGGCAAACTAGGCCGTGACTGAATGGAATTCAGTATGGCACTCAGCTGATCACCTGCAATGGTCAAAACAATCAAAACTAAAACCCATCAATAAATGATTTATGAGAAGGTCACAACATGCTACTAAGATATACCATAACATATCCAATGCTTCTACACTGGCCCTAACCAGAGTTACAAAGGTAGACATATACCGAAGGCAACACAGGCTTGTTTTTTTTTTCCTGCATGCCCCCAAATATCATTAGGAATTTGTACAAAATGGTAATAAGTCATTATATACATTAATCCTTATACAGTTCTGACCCATATAAAAAAATAAATAATGCTATTCACATTGTTAGAAATAGCAATAGTAGTGCCATTTACATATTATATTGCTTCACACAGGTTTAAAACATTAAACTTTATTTATTTTCACAAGTTTATCATCAATCAAGAAGTTTCATCAATAAAGAGAAAACTCATGAGGCTCAGATCAACCCAAATTTTTTTTTTTATTATTTTCTTTAGATAAGCATTTTTTTTTTATTTTTATGTAACAGCTACCTAACCAATTACCAACTTTTTTTTCCCATGACCCAGATTTTTTATTTTGTTTTATCACACCTTAAACTGGGAGATTATGTACACTGCCATTGTTGACTCGATTAAAAAAAAAATGATTTCTGTTAGGTTGCTCTGCCTTAACACATTCTGAATCACAGGATCAGAACAAGCGTGCAAGCTGGGGTGTAGGGAAATACCATCCAAACTGCACTGACTTAAATAAACCAATAAATCAAACTCAGCTACAGAATCTGATAGCACTGACTGGTAAGTGAGCCTATTTCCATAGAAAAGTTCAATTTTCTGCATCTCATTAAAGCTGAACTTTATAAAGCCAGTTATATTCACCTGTCCCCATTCTGTCGTAGTTCACTCAGTCCTGGCACCTGCATCTTAGTAAATATGACAGCACCAGTAATTGTTCATGCAGGTAAGAATTCTGATTACTTACTGATTTATATCAAGGCAATTATAGTTTTCTTAAAAACGAGTTCAGCAATGGCAGCATTCAAAATCCACCAGTAGTAGGTCAGGTTTAAACAGCTTTTAACCTATTTATTAATGATTACAGCTGATGTATAAACCAGTTCACGGAACACCACAGGTTCCGAAATCTGTGGCTATATCTCTCACATAGCTTACAATGTGGGTGGATAAGTGCTACGATATTTTGCTTTGGGATCTGGTTATATAAGCTGAAGTGGAACATCCAGTTTTCAGAATTACAAACCTAGGAGCGTTATTGTAGTCTTTCAGAAAATATGCTGTATGGGATTTATTGAACAATTACAATTGTACAATTACCAACACGGTCTCATCCTAATACCAAGTAATACAACAACGCCTCATCCTATTACCAAGTAATACAATCATATATTTAGGACTTATTCATTTTATTATTAGTTTTTATTCTGCCTGTTTATGTCCAAAACATCTGTTAATACCTAAGAATATTAAAAATAATTTGATGCGGATATAGATACCAAAAGAACACACCCACACCCACCCACAATGAAGAACTAAAAAGTACAGATTGTACAGGAGGTTGGAAATTTGAAGTTAAAAAAAAAAGCTATTTGCAAACAAGAAGCACATTTAGATTTACAAGTAAAAAATAAATAAATATGTAGACAAATTTCCTAGAAACGAAAATAGCATGAGCACATTTTAAAATTTTCTAAAATACTGTTTTGTAACAAAGAACACATTTTAGTTTCTAACACAGCCATCTTATGGGGATGTTACTCCCTGTGTTTGGCCAGGTTCTCTGCTTCTCCTTTTACCTCCCTAGTGTCCAGAGACTGTTGCCAAGTGTCACCTTGAATGTCATCTTGGATGTGTTGCCAACAACACCAGCACTCAAGTTGGGCATTATATACTATTCCCTCTAACTTGTAGTAGCTACATCAAAAGGTTATTGGACCTTTTGACTTGGATCTTTAATGTAGCTGCCATAGGTCAGGAGGAGGAGTAAAGAATGTGTAACTTGAGTACTGTTGTTGGCAACACATTTAGGATGATGACACTTCTTAAATGTCTTCCTAAAAGCAATAATTTCACTTGGATGCCCCCCACTGTTGTCCTGCTTGGTGATTTGTTCCGATTCTGCAATAAAATACATTTCCTGGTTGGAAATATACCACACTCCTTCTCTGTTGAAAGTATAGTGTGACATTATGTATGCATGTCAGAGCAGCCATATTTGCTCATTACATATATAGTTCTTGCTTCTCAATGTTACAAATTGGGTTTACTTTACAACAGCTGAATTTCACAATGATAGTCTAGAAAATAATCCATGCAGAGTGCATTGTTTACAGCAAGTTCTAAAGAGCCTATGACGCTGTGATACACGGTTCCTCTAGTAGCTAATCTCTAAACCTCTAAATCTAACAGAACAACATTTTTAAAATGCTATTTCTTGCAGTTTTGTTAATGTCAACTAAAATATACTTATATATATATATATATATATATATATATATATATATATATATATATATATATATACACACACACCATATACACTTATATATACACACATACACACACACACACACACACTATACAGTGTTCTCCCCAGCCCCTTTTAGCTGGGCACACCACCCGGCAAATTTCAGCAATCACCCGGCTGTTTTAGGGTGGTTACTGAAGAGTTAGGTCACAAATCAGGGGCTTCCACCCGCCTACAATTTCTCTCCACCCAGCTTAAAAAAAATTCTGGGTTGAGCACTGCTATATATACACACAATATACACTACAAAAAAATAAATAAATAAAACAAAAAGTACTAAGAATTTAAACACACCAGAGCTAAAGTAAAAAACCCTTTACCCTTTTTGTATTGCACACTGCTCTACAATGCTTTACAGAAATGTGACTATACAATTTCATCTTTATCAGCCATAATGGTTAGCCTACATAATACTATACAGTGTGTATTTAACCACTCATGGCAATATATCAAACAATCAATATAGTGTTTAGCTGTTGCTGCAAGACCATAAAAGAGTATTCTCAGACATAAGAAGCACTTTATTACACACAATTAAGTACAAACCAATGAAGAACCAAAAAGGCAAGGTTAAAAAAAAAAAAAAAAAAATACCTTTATTATTTCCAAGACCATAGTCAAACCCGGCCACAATGTTTCCACTTGGAGTTCGACGGAAAATCTGTATAGAAAATGGGCTTGGAGGTGGAGTCTGAGAACCCTGGTCTAAAATTTGCTCTGCGTAAGAGAATACAAAAACAATTATATTTCAGTATGACTTCATTTTGAAATTGTCATCAATTTGCCACAACACCATGGAAGTTTGTAAAGACCAAGTAAGGTATTGTGAAACAATACCTTACTTGGTCTTTACTAGATTGTAAGCTCTTCGGGGCAGGGTCCTCTCCTCCTGTATCACTGTCTGTATTAGTCTGTCATTTGCAATCCCTATTTAATGTACAGCGCTGCGTAATATGTTGGCGCTATATAAATCCTGTTTAATAATAATAATAAAAAGATTCATCAGTGGTACAAACCAAACCTTAGTACACTGCTAAAACAACAATTTTGTTACATGGTTTACACTAGGTGTTCCTGGTAGACTGACTTTTCCTTGCCGAATCAGAAGAGTTTCATAAAGTTAGAACTCCTTTGCTTCCCATCTTTACTATTCTGTTCAGTATGTGACATTACTGTCCTATATTTTGGCTACAATAGCATAATTGAATGAATTCTTTAGTTGAGATTGTTCTACAGAAGAAACTAGTGAAGGCTCTTGGTCAATAACAAAACTTCTTCACATACTCTTTAACATTTTCATTAAAGCTGTTCTCCTCCAAAATAGAAATAAATTACCATTTTTACTGACATTCTAAAATGTTAAATGATTCAAACGAGAAAATAAGACCGCAAGTTTGGGCCTTCACCTTAACAACAACAGTGGCATTGGGGGTGAACACAGTAAATCATCTGACAGTACCCTGTTCTGCTGCTCCCAATAGCCAATTAAAACATTCCAATTATCAATTCTAGATCTAGTATCCTAGAACTTGCACCTTTAGTTTATGTTACAGAGATATATATAGCACATCATAAATGGATTACTTTTAGGAATTATTTACATAATGTGCAGGGTAATGATATATATATATATATATATATATATATATATATATATATATATATATATATTCACACATACACACACACAAATAGAATTGTACCCAAGGTGTTTTTTTTTCTTTTAACTTATTAGCAACCATTCATGCAAGCAAAGTTATTTCTCCTAATGTCTGCAAATGGCTAGATTTCTTTTTGATCAGGAATCTGGGCTTAACCTCTTACCACTAAAACACAAAGTAAAAACAGAGGAAATAAACTATAATATACAAAAAATACACACACAGTACTACAATTAAACATTATACTTGCCATCCTCATGACGGAGATATTGATTGCCACCAGCATCTCTAGCCAAGGACCAAGCCTCACCCTCATCGTTCTCACAGAATTCTACCATGCTGTTTTTATCCAGCTGTACCCATGTACCTTCAGAACTCACCACCTGGCACAGAACAGAGATTACAACATTCATGCAGATCTTAACTTTCTTTAGTGCATCAAAATACAGAAATAATGGCTGCATGCTACAATACTTATATAGATTTCCACTTCCAGCATGACACAAAGTGAAAATAAAAGTTTAAGTTTACGAATCTCAAAGTATCAGAATTCAAACTAGCCAGGTAGAGAAAATGCCTAGCAAATAAACGGCAAGCTTAGCAGGAAATGGTTCAGATTTGTAAGAAGGCATCCACAAATTCCAAGGGTGGATTGAGAGATAGCATGACACACTACACCCTGAAGCAAACTGTACATAGACACACCAAAATTTATTTACAAATCATTGTTTTTGAACAGCCCATAAGCATACAAGCATTTGGTATCTTGAAAAAAGCAACTTTACAACAGTCCTATGGAAACGTGCAAGTTTGGCAATTGCTATAACATTGTGAAAATAAAACAGGGAGGACATCTGAGGAAAGAAAAGATTTGTTGCTCTGATATTTGCATGACATAAGCGGAGTTTAGTAAGTCATCAACTGTAGCTAGAAGAGTCCATACCTCGCCCACAGCCTTGACTTTGTTTCCAAGTACTAACATTCCAATTGGGATACCTCTTAGGTTTGGGCAGCTTCTGATGTTGTGACCAGAGGGCCCAGTCTTCACTACCTTGTAGTATCCAGGCCCGCCCCTGAGTACTGAGGCATCATGTTCCCGAACCGTCATTTCCTGTGTGCAGCGCACATTGAAATCCCTCAACAAATCCTCCGCATTTGCTACCTGCTCCTAAGGAATAAAACAAAGCAGATCATCAATACGTCATCATTACATATTCACATAGAACCATTTATACTTTAACATACACATATACATGCCAATTTCACAATTCCTAAACCACCTACTCACTGCTCGGCACAAGAATATACAGTACAATCTTTATGTATAATAGGGGGTGTTCCAATCCAAGTGTAATATGACCAAACATTATCATTCCAGCAAGGAGACCCATGATTTCACAAAATAATCTGCAGCCCTGTTACAGGAAAAACAGTATGGCTTGTCCCAATCTTACCAACAAATGTAAACACACACAAAAAAATCAGCTAATTTTAGTAAAACATTTAAATTGTGGTTTGTCTGTGGCATAGTGTCTCTTGCAGAGTCCCAATTCACTTTGTGAACAGCCTGAACTCCTTTAGTAAGTTAACACCAATGTTTACTTTTTAACAGTCACTAATTCAATTTAAGACAGCCTTGCGGAATCAAAAAAGGGACTGAAATGAGTGTGCTGGGAGGGAGGCAAGTTCACCACATTTTACATATTCGTATGACTAAAAAAAAAAAAAAAAAAAAAAAAAAAAAGGCGGGAGGCATGAACAGAATCTATACAAAAATTGTTTACCAAGTTTTCCCTTTCACTGTTGTATGTTGTATCGTGTGCATTAACTAGGCCGCCAGGCAGGGCTGGGTTGAAAACTGATGGGGAGAAAAATGCTTTTGAAGAAAAAAACAGTAAAATGTATATTTCACCTTTTGCATAAAGTTCTTTTTTGATGGGCATTATTAAACTGAACTGAACATTTATGGGTGATTTGTACTGCACTACACAGGGAGACAAACAAAAACAAGCTTTTCATCTACAATAAAAAAAAAGAGCCTGTTTATGGAATTTACTTTTGCATTCATAGAAATGCTGATATTGTAGCTCTGATACCACAACTGTACAATATTAGCAGATATTAAAATCCCATCAGGTTACAATACAAAATATTTAACACTATTTGTGTACTTGTATTTTCAGAAAGTTTGATTTTAACTATGATATAAAATCAGGCTAACCACAACTAAATTTGTTACTAGGAATAGAATAAAACAAATCTAAACATTCCCAGTTTTCTAACACTTCAATGCAGAATGAGCTATAAAATAATGCTTTCAGTTACCCAAAATCATTAAATTTTTACTTACTGGTAAATGATCGCCTAATGGTCAATAAACACCCCTTTCTAACTGCATTGTATGGGGTACTAAATTACCCCTGCTTAGTATGATAAACATAACAGGAATCATTGGAGGCTGAAGCTTGTCTAACTTGATGTACCATATTTTTCGGACTATAAGACGCTCCGGCCTATAAGACGCACCCAATTTTAAAGGAGAAAAACCTAGAAAAAAAAGATTCTGAACAAAATACTAAAAAATCACTCTGTGTCAATGTATCGCCTTCTAATCACTCTGTGTCAATGTATCCCCGGCTTCTCCTCGCTCAGAGGAGGAGGAGACACGCGCTGCAGCCGGGAGGAGAGCGAGGGGAAGAAGCACGCAGCATCGCGGGATCGCGGTATCGGATGAGTATGATTTTTTTTAATTACCGGTATATTTAACATGTATTCGGTGTATAAGAAGCACCCACTTTCCCCCCCCAGTTTTGGGGAAGAAAAAGTGCGTCTTATAGTCCGAAAAATACGGTATTTGGATCTATGTACAATCGCATGATAATCGCAAAATAATGAATTTTCTGTCTACTATTATTGCTCTACTAAATACTTTCGGAATAGTTATACATTTTACTTTATTAGAATAAATTATATCACTACATATATTTAACATGAAAATATTTTCCCTGCTCATACAACTGTAAGAAAATTAAGTTACATGCTTCCTGTCTTTACATACTGCATATACAATGAAGACAGAATCTTTATTTTTCAACATGCAGTGAGGACGTTGCATGCACTTGTGAACAGGTGTTTTCAAGTGAATGGCATAGAGGTCACGATTAGGGGTTTGAGACAACCTGCCTTCTTTACAGGGCTCCCAAGACAAGTTTACTTTAAACACACTCCGTGTAAACATGTACATACATGCCATGGTAGCAAATCAATTCCTGACATCAACAATGATTTTAAAATGTATTTTTCTATATAAAACAAACATTATGCTCCTTTACAGGTCTGTTATACAAACATATTTTGATATTACTATGAACATCTCAAAAGCTCCAGTTTCATATAACTGACACACATTGAAAAAAAATAGAAAAAATAAAACTATAAAAATAAACTTACATGTTTTACATTGTTGACACTACATAAACTGCCAAAGTATAAATGTAGAGTGTAGTGTACTGATAATTTCACTTGGCAATACCAAATAATTTATAGGTTATGATAAAGAAATAAAAGTTATGAAAAGTATAGTAATCCTAAATAGTATCTGAGATTGTAGGCTCTTGAGGCAGGGTTCTCTCCTACTGTCACTGTCTGTCATTTGCAACCCCTATTTAATGTACAGTGCTGTGTAATATGTTAGCACTATATAAATCCTATTTAATAAAGAATAGCCACCAAAATGTCCCAATTTTGTGTACTCGGCAAAGTTCATGTTAAATTCCTAAAAGCAATATTAAGTCAAGTTTGGACATAAGGTGGGAACAGAGGTTCCCAGGTGTCTCCCAATGGCTGCCACATTGCTAGATACTCAGTAACCCCAACCACTATGTCAATGCCTAACTAAACAGCGTTTGACTATTTGACACGTTAAACTGTTTATCCAAATACTATCGCCCCTATGCATTCTCTACTGCATGGTATAGGAAGCTTTATGTAATGTCTTGACCACGGGCATAGTTTCTGGGCATGCCAAAGTGGTAAAAAACACCACAACCTCACTGCCCCTGTGAACTAGCCCTTATTCTCAAAAACTTGTCAGCATCAAAGGCACCAGATCACTGGACTGCAGTGGGGCAACAGAAAGCAGCCCTAAGTAGTACTATATTCTACAAATTAATTAGTAAAAACTACCTTACAGTGAAATAAACAATTATATAGCAACCAGGCATTAGGGTGCAAGGAGAATTATCATTGCTGGCTGGTTATCAGAACTACTTCATCCATCCAACAAGCCACAGGTACAAAGTTTATAACCTTCCTTTCGAAAGATTGTTAAAAATTAGTTTGAATAACAGTGGTGTTTACCTAAACACATTTTTGTAAATCATACAAATGTTCTTATACCTTCTCAAATATGCAAGGAAAAGGTAATGGAACTAGAAGTCAAATATATAAACTGATTAGAGTATGTATTCTTTTTTTCAAAAATGTAGAGAGATAACTGATGCCATATGTGTCATTCTGTTCTGGGGAAACAGGAAGTTAAACAAACAAAACTAAAAAAGAAAAACTAAAAACCCAACCTTATCTCTGGTTGTGGGAACAAGCATACCATTTTGGACTTCCCCATGCTTTTCCAGGGACAGTAGTCACCAATACAACAGGGGATGAATCTCATATGGGGAGGCAGGCATCTAAAAATTTTTTAAAAAGGTAAGTGTTTCTGTTCTATGCAATACTTTTTGAGCCTACAAAAACTACAAAATGTAAAAGGGGGTGAATAAAGTATTACATATTTAGAATGTATACTAAACGTTTTGAATGTTCTAGAAAATATAATAGACATTGTTCACTGAAAAGGTTTCCCTCTACCAAGGCAATGCATGGGAGAACCCTTTTACAGCAAACGATTCCCATTGTGACTATTGAACTATTAGATTTACACAGCAGGATTCTGCCTTTTTTTTATGGAAAATTCTGTTTGGAATTGGAACGGTTGAAGAACAACATTTAAGTTCTGTCACTGATTTTCAATTAGTTTAACACGACTATAGTTCCATATAGAAAATTGCTGGCAGGCTTTTTATTAAAGAAAGGACAGGCTATGCCCATGCAATAAAACATACTTACCTACATGAGGAATTTAGTATAAGACGCTGGAACATAATAAGTATTCTGGGATTCCATGGGGCTGCAAGGACTCAATGAAATTCTATACAAACTATGTTGTCCCTTCCAGGCTATTCATAATAGCCAAAGATCTGACACCCAGAAGAGGACCATATTAGAATGGAAACACCAGTAACTAAGTAAGGCCAATTGAAAAATGTAAAAAAAAAAAAAAAAAAAAAAAAAAATTGCTATCACACAGGTAAAATTTAAAGGACTGTCCTGGTTGTAACGTTTAGTTCCGCTTTAATGATTCTAGTGTATCTTTGGATATTTAGGATAATTATCCTGAGGAGATGACTAATCAGTCACCAGTCAGGTCAGGCACAGAAAAATATTCTAGTACAGCCCTTTTTTGATCTACATCCTCTTCAATGAAAAAATCCCTGCAAAAGTTCTACCACCACCATGCTATGACTATAGGTTTTCCAGATGATAAGCAGCGTTGTCATGCGGAAAGATCCTCTCATCTCTACAGCTACTTCAGCTCATGCCTATTTCACTGAGTGTTGGGAAGAGCTTTTCAGACAGAATTAAAGTTGTACCTTTTTTAAATACAGAATTGTTCAAAGTAAAAATTGTGTAAAAGTACAAAAGTTACTGGTTTAATCACACCAGAAAAAAAAGAAGATAATCTAATTCCAGTGCTTTCTGGGAGTGCACAAAGGCAGGCCTGGGAAGTGCTTAGGAATTCAGACGGGTATCATATAAAGATGATGGTAGGGGTTTACTATTTTGACAGGGTAATTATTTTTCTGTACTTGAAGCATGTTTAGAATAGTAATATATGCACATTTTACATATTACATGGAAAAGAAATAAACATGTTTTTTATGTTTTTTTTTTGCACTGATACACATTTTAAGCAACTCACTATATAAAAACATTTGAATTTGTTTACCAACTTTCCTTTGGTATCTGAGAACCTCATTTGCTTACCTGTCAAAAATTTCTTTCTATGCACTATGCCAGAGAACAGACACAGAAAAAAAATCAATAGTGTATAGTCAAGAAGAATATGGCACAGGACAGGAAAGAAAAGACTGATGAAAGCTGGTACAGTATAACTCACCTGAAGAAGAAAACCTTTTGCAGTCCAAGTTAAAAAGTCCAAGTCCCTGGCTCCTTGGCTAGCATAAAAGATATTCTGAGTAGCAGAGTTTGAGAGAGAAACAGCAGAGAAAATGGGGTGGGAGTAGCAAAGTGCATAAAATACCATTAATACAGGAAAAAAGCACAGTAATGAGACTTACACTGCCTAGGATGTACAGCACATTGGAATTAAATCTTAATTGACAGAAATACATGTAGAAAACCAGCTGTAAATCCCAAAGTTTGGTCTGGATGTAGTGTGTCATGCCATTTACCAGAAAGTGAGAGAACATGGTCTTCAAATAAAAATATAAAATACAGATATCGGGTGCAAATGGTAAATGTTTACAACAATATTTCATAAAGAACACAAATAACCTTTAAATAAACGAAAGGTACGCTTTCTGAGACAGAAGAATGAGTTGCCATAACAGACCTCTCCTATCGTGAACATTTTAGTTTCAATGCTTACTGGTCTTTACAAGAAATTCTAATTCCCCCACCCCACTGGATTTTCATTTTCTGATTTTTATCTTGTCCTATCTTGTTCTCAAAAAGTTAGGCCAGCCTTAACATTTTCAGGTAAAAAAATGGCAGCCCCCAGATTTCTCCCATACCAGGTGTACTTTAAACAGTGGTATGCATTATGCTTCAGTAAACAGCAAAACACAACCCAGTGTGGTTACTAAATGGCACAAAACCGGAAAAAAAGCTGATGACAAATCTAATACACAATGTTTCTGTCTCTCTAGTGTGAATGTGGCATCTTTTCCTAAATATCAAAATACCTAAAGAAAATTTACCAGATCATTTTCAAAGTAAACACATCCTGGAGCACGTACTAGAAGGCCTATTATTGGCCAAAGACAATGGGCCCAATTATACTGTATGCATAATTTATTTTTTTCTTATTAGAAAAAGACACATTTATGATGCATAAGTTATGTTTTGTATGCATTTTACACTCTGTATTTTTTAATTATTTCCTCTCGGTAACGAAAAACTAAATTTTTTTTTTAAAGGTATAAAAGCACATAAGCTAATGTCCGAGAGATGGTATGTTTTTTTCTGAAATCTATGAACTGAACAACATTTGAACAACCTGGGACAATCTAGAACTGTTACACCCTCAATTTAGGAATACATAGTAGTATCCACCACAAAATCCCAAAGACACTAACACTGCACAACCAGGTTTTGCCTTTCTTATTGTTCTGTAGGGCCAATGCAGAGATAAAGCAATATATAAAAATCCAACCTAAAAACATGCTGGGACTTGCCTACAATATTTGGCAGCTGCCAGGATATGCTAGGGAAGAATGCTTGGGTATGCTAATTACACTGTATAATTAATATTGGTATATGGCTTTGCAGTACTACAAAAATCAAACTAATTCAGAAGTATCAAACAAATTCATGTCAAAAGTCTATAAGTGCTTTGTGGATAGATTTTCTTTAACAACAAAAAAATTGACAACTGTCCATTTAACAATGTATCAGTTGGCAGAAATAAACACTGGCTAGCATGAAGAAAGGGTTCAGACCTACCCTACTTCAACCGCAAAGTACCAAACACCATTATGCCAAGTATGAATGTACATTATTTCATCCGTTTACATGGAATTGTGCCCAAAGATTAAGGTGAAGGGATGCGCATCAGGTGATTTACCCCATATCAAAAAAGTATAAAGCAAAATAATCGATTCAAACGCAATCACTGGGGCTCACTACTGCAATCTGTACATATAAACTTTCCGTGTACTATAATAAACTGTTAAAAATGTATTACACAAAAGTATACTTTTTAAAAAAAAAAAATCTTCAAAGAAAGTCTTGCAGTTAGCCCAACAATCTAGAAACTAGTAATCCTCATTCTTCTTTCTCCTCCAATAACCCTAATGCCAAAATTCATAGCATTTAATGTAACGCTGCAATTAGGGAAAAAATTTTACCTTATAAAACGTGGTGGAATTCTCAGCCCCTTAAGATTGCTTTGACCTAATCTGTTTACAACGGGTAAGTTGATACACACAAATTAGAAGGCTTACAGATACACTATGTGTTTTTTTATGCAAACCTAACTGTCACACCATAAAAACACCATTCCAAAAGCATGGGTATCATTATGACTCTATGTGACTATAAATAGCCCAAACTCTTCTGGGTAGGCTTTTTGATAGTTTGGGATTCGAATCCTAAACACAAAACAGCATTTGTCGGCTTCAGTTATTGTCCTGGCTCATGAACTGCATTTCTATTTTCCCCCAAAGGTGTTCAATAGCATTGAGGTCAAGGGTCTGTGCGGGCCACTTAAGTTCCTCCACACAAAACTTGTCAAACCATGTCCTTATTAAACTGGATTTGTCCACAGTCATGCTACAACTGAAATGGGCTTTCCTTATACTCCGTCACAAGCATGAAACTGCACAATTATTAAAAATGTGTTTGAATGCAGGACCCTTACTAGAAAACACATGAACTCAATAGGATTGGGCCACATACTACATACTATAGCGTTAGTGGCCATCAATCACTTGTTTCCTCCCTAATAATGAGAAAAGGATCAGCAGAGCACACAAGGATCTGCCAAGTATGGCAAAGATCAGTGTTTCTCATCCAGTGTTCAATGGGACCCTAGGGTTCCTCCAGAGATTGCTAGCGCTTCTTTGAGCAAACAGCAGTTTGATGTTTTTCCCACTGATCAGCAATATAGGACGTATTCTTGTAACTGACCAACCATACTAATGTACAGTGAGCTGGGGATCTAATTTTTGTAGATGGGAATCCCTGAGGACCTGAAAGTTAATTTAAGAGTTACCCTCATGTTATATATGTTGACAAACTCTGGCACAGTGTATGACCGCTTCGTATTTACATATACCGTTCCAAGGAAAACTTTGTTTAATTCAACCCTTTTAAAGTTTAAAGGGTTTTTAAATTATTTATATTTTATATTTTGTTAACTATTCCTAGTTACACAATCCTAATGTTACAAATACATAATTTACACACAGTGCACTCATGACAAAGGATTCCCTGTGTTAGAAGCCATTTCTGTTAGGCACAACAGTGGCAGGGAAAAGTGTGCACAGTTCAAAGGAAGCTATAAAGGTTTTGGATCAAATTAGTTCACCCATCACATATCTATAAACTAGACTTTTGCAGACTGATTTATACTTATACTTGTAAAACAAATATGTAGCACATGGCAACTAAGGGTTTCCTTAGTATATAAGCACACAGCCACTATGTTCCCTTACACAATACTGTCCCCTGTGGGCAATGTAGGATTATTTAATCAGGAACTCCATTCTTACAACTTTGTACGGTAGTAAAGAAATGTAAAAAAACACAGTAGAAACAGAAATAAGAATTGTCTAGGGATTGTAACCAATTAAAACTGTTGCTGACAGCTAAAAAGTTATCTTCTTTATACAATCAACTGTATGCCTCTGAGGCAAAAATAAAACATAGAACTTGGGTACAATTCTTAACAAATAACATATGTAATTTATTTTATTTACATCAATTCAGACAATTGACTGTAGACCAGCAATGTAATGTAAATATGTACCCATAGATTTAGATTTTTGTTTACAAGGGCGCTTTTTTTTTTTTTTACTTTACTTACATCAACAGGAGCCAGCAGACTTTTGCCAAGATGCTGATTAAATGACAGGCACCAAGCTTCATTGTAACCATTCATGTTAGGAACATACTTCTTTATTGTGTCATCATTCAGTCTAAGCCACACACCATCATCATTGTGGATCTAGATGGGAAACAAGCAACAATAGCGAGCCATGCTCTCCTGTAACACATTTTCTGCCAGCAAAGCTTACCTACATGGCATTTTCTGAAAGCCATTGGTAGGCATGAGACTACAACACAGAAAATACTGGTGAACGATGTGAATGTGAAGGACTGTGAATAGTGAAAGGGTGTGAAAAAGGTGTTCAGGTGATTGAAGAAAAGCAGAGAATGGCAAAAAAAGCAAGCAGAACTGGCAGTGTCTATCATCAAGGAATAAAGCAGTAATGTTTATACGCTAAGAAATTAAGGGACAAGAAAGCTGCACCATCTGTAAAATAAAATATTGTGATTCACATAATTGCAAGATTTTTTTGTTATTAGGTTAAAGGTTATTTCCATAAACTAATTAAACAATAATATATTTCAGGCTACAAGGTTAACATTGCAAGGGTACATGGCAATTATCTTACTAACCATCATTACTTATCTTATGTCAAATAGTGTAGGGGGTAATGTTTTGCAAATACTGAATATTGAATAGCTATTTCTGCAGCTCAGAGTTATAGTCAGAAAAATTATGATTTAGCCTTCGCCTCCTCCACATGCTTCACAAAGCATGCATTGGATTGCAAAAGCCATGTGTTAACACAACACACTGCACTAGATGTGCTTCCATTACAACATGGTGCTGGAATCGAATCATAATGAAGCATCCATGAATACTGCTCAATTTCTCGTAATGAAAAGCTTTGGCACTGTATTCTAACACGCTGCGCATTGTGAAGCATGGCTGAAATATGTGGAGACTAAGACTTACAAAACTGCCCTTTTCTTAGTGTTGTCACAAAACAAATTAGTCACATTAATTATATGGTAAGGGAAAGTTATAATAAATAAGCTAGCTATGTTGTGTACGTCACAAAATTAGTTAAAATATATTCCTTTAGGTGAACTCTGGCTTAACCATATTGTCTATGGAGTGATTACCTCATCAACAAAAGCGATGGTTCCATTGACTTTCACTATGCCTATCTGCTCACTCTGAAGGGAAGGGTGGCTACGAATACGAAGCCCTGCACTGTCCTTGGCCACAAATTTGCGAACCTACAAAGTAAAGGTAGACAGAAGGAAAAAGAAAACCTAAGCGAAAGGGAACTACACAAAAACTGAAGACTGCAATGGTCAAGACATTTTTAATAAAGAGAAAGTTACAGGTTGTTGCTAGTTTCCCAAAATAAAAGTGATGACTTTAGTGAAATCTTTTAATACAAAGAGTAATAACACACACACAGACTTCATCATTACTAACAGATTATTTATGAATGTGACTGCATTACTATGTATAATATTTAGGCTTCCTGGTTCATAATAATGAAAAACAAGTTAAAAGGTTACCTTTTTTTTTTTTTAATTTTTTCCACATTTATGAGCAAATAAGCTTATGTAAAAAGCAGAGACTAGTGTTGAAGATCTAGTAATTTCTGGGGCAACAAGTTCCCTTTGGTCTTTTTTGCCTTGAAGTATGAGAATGGTTGTACAATATGTTTATTGACTAATAAAAGGTTGTACAATTTAAAAATAAATGCAAATACACTAACCTTATTTGGCTGTGGCTCGGCTTTTGGTTTTACCAACTGAGTTCCAGGAGGAATCATACCTTTGGGTGGGTCTTTTACTTTAACTTCCAATCCAGCATCTAAATTAAAACAAAATTTAAAAAGATGCAGTGAAAACCATATAGGCTGACCAATAATTTAGTAAATTTGCTAACTATTTTGTAAAATATGTTAAAATAAGGGCCTGTGTGAGATGTACTCTATTGCTGTTGTTCCTGTTGCTAAACAGGAAAGAGGCAATAGGGTAATGGCAAAAATGTACAGTAGTCACAGTTTCATCTGTCAAAAGGATTTCATATCCACTTTAATATTAATATTAAAAAGCAACCTACCAATTTCTATTCCATCTATGGTAACATGTATGGTATATAAGCCGACAGCTCCAGGAGTCCAGTTTGCACAATAGGTGCCATCATTATTGACCCTTATCAACATGTTCTCACTTGGCCTGTAGTAAAAAAACACACACATAATATTATTATGCATATCGAGAATTCTCTTCATTCAATAAAAAAGAGAAAGGGTGCTGAATTTGGTAATATTAGCAAACCTTCTCAACAGCATGCCTTATGTTACTTACAATTCCCTAAAAGTCAAGTAAAATATAGCTGTACACAAACAATGGCATGGTTAATAGCGAAGGAATTAATGTGCATCTCTTCAAGTTCAAAAGAATGTTAAACGCATACCGTTTAGGCATAGGTGAGGCATAACGGAGTTCTTCAAATGAATAGTTTTCATATGCCTATAAATGAAAAGCGGTATCAGCCAAAAAATCCAACAACATTTTCTCACAGAAATGTAAAATGACAAACAAGATATCAAGATTACGACTGAGCAGAGTTAAGTAATTTATCCGATAGTAAAAAAAAAAAAAAAAAAACAGCAATACCATGTGCTAAGACATGTTTACCCTATCAGATACAAAAACAGTATTTTCAAAAACTCTTAAGCCTGTGCTGAAAAATGGATCATGGTCATCTTGTATTGCAGAAGAGACTCCTATGTAATACATGCTCCTCTTCAGTGGTTATTAATTACTCCCTATTGAAAAAGTTTAAAATGACCTCCTGGGACAGCCAATCCAGATGGCTAGGGGAACATGACAGCAGCAGATGAGTAATGACTGGATATAATAGTTGGAGACTGCATTACTGGAGGATAGTGTTTTGAGAGGTAACTGTCAGTTTACAGCAAATAAGCATCCAAAATATTTGTTTTTATGCTTTTTCTTTGGTTCCCTAAGCACAGTTCAACTTCATCAGATTTGACATTTATATATATAATTTATGGAAACGTCACAAACAAAGGAAGGTAACGACCAGCTATAAACAACTTTGTAGACACTCACTTTCATCATGGTAATGGCAATGTAACGGGCTTCTTTTACAATCATTGGTTCATAGGAAGCATCAAGTTTAGGTGAAGGAAGGCCACCAAAGGTCATATCAGATCCTGAAGATGCAGAGGCTGATGGACTGCCTGGGATACGGGGAAGTTTTTTCAGTTGCTCTTGCTGAAGAGAGGTCTTTTTTTGGGAAACAGGAACAGCTTTTACCTCCACCTAGAAATAAACCAGTGAGCACACAATTTTAAAGAACAAATAAGCATACATTGCACACAACTCCATCAATATAAAAGTGATGGCAAAACAAAAAAGAAAAGATCATAAAGATTGTGTAAATAAAAAAAAATGTTTATTCTATATTGACAAAATCAGCAACTTGGTTGAAGCAGATTTTAGTCCAGGTAATTTACTAGAATGGTATTTACAGTTTTAAAAAATTCAAGACATTAGGAATGGTAATAACATTTACAAATTTCACACATACTTTTTTTAATTTTATACATTGAAAAAGTCAGGGGATCTAAGTGAATCTAGTGAAAGGTAAGCAAATAAAGCACAATAGCCTAGTTTAAATATCTCAACATACCTTCATGTTTGGCACATGGACAACATCTCCATACTGATCCTTTGTCTGTACTGTTATGGTAGTGGGCCAGCCACATCTAATATCATCCTTATTAAGGATTAAGGAAGTCTTCTGTGGATCAGCATATGAATCGGGTTGAAGCCACCTAAAAAGATACAAGTCTTTTTAAGTTTGATAAAGAAAAAAACGCACAGCTTGTTTGAGCAGCTTTAGGCATAAACCCTGAAATGTAATTGAAAAGGTCCTATACCAACAGGGATACAAAATAACAGACATTTGTTTGTAACAAGACAGAACAAGAAAACCCAAAGACATAGTTTGACTTTGAGTATAGGAGAAACTTTTAAACATTACAGTGTCACCCAAGCAATAGAATTTACATTTCTGAATAAATCTGAGTAAGTGAAACTAATAGATTGGGGCACAGAGAATTATGTACAAGAATTCCATCAATCTATCAATATCATAAAAAAAAAAAAAAAACATTCCCGGTATCAGCTTAAAAAAAGCACCAAGTACTGATGAAAAAATCCATTGTATGTGCTATAGTTCAAGAATTGTTTAAATTACAATCAAACAGACCTTGCCAATCGTCCACCGCTAGAACCTGGCACACAAGTGATAAAATCCTCTAGAAAAGACTGCTCATTGCTTTGAATCTGCAAGGGAAGGTTTCCCTCTAGGGCTTCCAGAATGGTTGGAGAATGAGACAGAGCTAGGCCTTTTCCTAAAATCCCAGAATGAGTTTTGCACACCTGTAAGAAAAATAATACAAGACATAAATTACTGGAAATCCAATTAGTTTTTATAAGGTGTTAAATACAATAAAAAATGATTCTGTAGAGTGTATCGAATGTGTGAAAAGGAAGGATGTCTCTTTGAGACATCTACTGTAAAACAAACCATGCCACATGCCTTTTTTGTAAATTTTGACCTGGTATAGTACATAAGGTAATACCACCTAATGAGTTCAGGGCAATTTTTGTCCTTTTTTATCAGAGCAACATACTCCAGAAGAGGAAATAATTTAACCAAAAATGTCACAAGAACCCTACTCAAGTTCATATTTATGAAATATAATTTTGTGTAACTCAGTGATAGGTAGTCTCTGGCTTCAATACTATAAGTTGCTGATCTTGGAAAAACATTTAGATAAGGCGAGTATCATGTTATACACATTTGTTCTTGGTCAGTAACCTACTAAAAAAAAATAAAGTGTAGCCAGTGACCTAGGTAGGATTGTCGAGAGTTTAGCAAATGGCAACCCTAAACTAACCAACTACATGCCACCCTTAAAAGTCATTAGTACACACACTTCAGTCAACATATTTTCACATTTGCTTTGATCATTTCAAAATGTAAATCTATTTCAAACTAATATTTAGTGTCATGAAGGTGGATGCGGAAGGATCAGAAAACAAAGAATGAAGTTAAGCATATTGCATTGCTGCAGTTCTCAAGAACCAAGGTTTTAGTAAAACAAAAAAATGGAAGCTTCATATTATCCAGGTATAGGCTTTTTGTAGTACTTTATAGATGTTTTGTCCATGTGACTAACACCAAAAGATAGAAAGTCACCCTTTAGATCGCACTTGATGTATTAAGCTCTGGGCAAGTGGGTAATTTGTGAAATACCCTGGTTCAGACAAAAGCTCATTAATTCTAGTAGATCATCGATTCAATAAGGGTTAAAAACTTAATTTGTTTACCTGCAAGGCAGCCTCTTCCACAATCTCCAAATCTTCTTCCAATTCACTACCTGATAAAGAAAATGTCCAAGTTACTCCTCTATTAAGCTATGAATCAAATATCTTAGGCTACTCTCACACGTGCAAAAATTGACATTGCAAAACGACTGATTGACGACCGATAAACGATTATGCAGGATTATTTTGAACGATCGTATAGTCCACGGTTCTGTACATGCTGTAACGATAGGATAGTTCAAATATAATCCATTAATAATGTACACACACTAGATACGATAATTTGAACGATGCAGGAAGTGACGTGTACTAGGGAAAGTGTACAGTCGAACCATCCACGATCCCTGAACGACCATACACAAGATAGATTGCGAACAATCGTCGCTCAATCGAATCCGCCAGGACAGACTTTGGTTTCCAGCGACTTTCCTCGTTCGTCGGACAGTCGTTATGCACTTTTTTTGTTAAAGATAATCGGCCAATCGGTCCTCAATCGTTCATTTCCAATGACAAATATTGCACCTGTGTATGTAGCCTTACTCTTCTAAATGTTCTTCTAATATGTTATTTTGATCACCAAAATCAGGAACACCAACCTTATCAATCCTATAAACTTCACAAAATAATCCAAAAAATATGTATTACCAATGGGAAGGGCCAAATCTTTCTTCATTAAAGCAGCAGCACATATGCCTCCTAGGTTGGCAAGTTCTTTCTCCAGCTGGATAATACCCTAAAAGAAGGTGTAAAAAATATATGTGATCTTAAGAAACTGATAAAAGTATAATGGATAAAGTATAATTTCTTCTCATCTAATGAAACTAACTGGAGAACTGTTTCTACAAACCCTCACAAAACTTGTAATGCACCGCAATTGCTTATTATTAGTTTCTGTTTTTAAATCAAAATCAATTTCAAAATCACCACACCTCAACAAATCTTTTAAGTCATATCACAAGATACTAATACTAAGAAACAAAAAAACATTTCTCAATATTATTCCAACAAAACATTTATAATCTGGGGATAATGTGAATAATTCCTAAATCTTAAAATATATAGTGATAAAATGGAAAATTATACTAACCTCATCAAGTCCTGGACTAAATTCATATCCAATTGTAAAACACTTGAAGCCATAAAAATTAGCCTTTTCGTCTTTTACATAATCTGATGCAGTTTCAAGTGAAAACATAGCTTCATTGCCTGAAAAGAAAAACGCAAAATTCAACAGATATTTGGCATTAGCAGTCTTTATATTTAGAGAGAGGGAAAAAAACAAAAACAGTGCCATTAGGCTACCCAAAAGAGAAAATACAATGTTGGGGGATCAATGTAAACTGTCAAAACAGTAAGCTGCTCATCTCATCGTGGCTGTTAGGGCTGGTTTACATGGAAAGAGGGTAGGCAGTGCAGTTAACAACCTCACCTCTGCAGCAATTTGCAGACACAGAATAGAAACATCAAACGGCATCACATAAACAGTTGCAAATTGATGAATAAGGGTGGTTGGTGGCTGCCCGCTAACCATGGATTAAAAGAATACTAACACTGGTTCATGTTAAATGAGTATAGCCGTGGTAGTTGTCGACATGGTGGCAGCTATTCGGGACTATATGCGTGAAGATAACCTTGGAGGGATTTTCCCTCACTATCTAACCTGGGAAAAATTCCTTTTTACTAGACCGGTATTAAGAGACACAACCACTATAAAAATTCAACAAAGGTTTTAAAACTCCCCAACTTAAAAAAAAATAAATAAAATTTACTTTGCTTGCGTTGTTGTCAGAGATTTTCCATTTCTGGGGACTACCTTTTTAATTAACAAAATTAAGAACTCTCTCCAACAGAGTCTGCAAAAGCAGTACAGCATGGTAGCACTGTTCTAATATTTCCCATCTCAATTCCCATAAAAGTTTTGGTAACAAGTTTCTATTCATTTGCATCTAAACAAATCATTACAACAAACCAGAAGACAAGTAATAAACCTTTAGGTATTTTAAACTTGCTTAAAAAATATTTAGCATTATCGGGGGCACCACACAAATATATAGCCAATACTTGACACCTTAACATAAAAAGATTTACGTTAGAAACTGCAGTCTTATACTTAAAACAATTAGAAAGCATCGCGAACAAACCAGCATTTACCTGGTAATATTAAGACAGATGTTGGCCACCCAGAGGAGCCAGAAAATTTCTTTAGCTCAACCCAGGAGTTAAGGCTCTCATGAATAGGAAGCTTTGGTCCAAAACCTGAGATATGAGCATTACGGCCTGGAATTAACAGACGCAAAACATCTTCTGGCTGCGCAGTCCCACACTGAGGATCAAATTCAACAGATATCCACCTCACACATTCAGGGAAAGATACCTAAAAAGCAAACAAAAGGGAATAATGTGAACTAGAACAGTAACAATATAGGAGCAATACATTTGTGGGAAAACATTGCCTAACTAGATTGATAAACACTCATTTGTTAACAAAAATAAAAAATATAGCTAGAGGATAGATAGAATGAGAACCTCCCAAGGATTTTTAGTTTAGCTTCATGAACAAGTAAAGGAAACAAATGCATGCATACCTTATATTGCACCACACTGGCTGCCTTGTAGGGGTGCTCACTTTCAACCACAGCATAGTGACTGGAGGTAGTGCATGCAGAGAGCTGCTCCGGCTGATTGCCAGTTGTGCTGTCAGTTGATTGGTTTGGATTAAAGAGCGGAGGGGCATATTTTTGGTTCAAAATGGCAACTGATGGGAGCAGCTGCTGCACAAGACCAAATACTTCAACAGCAGCCTGTGGGGGAAAAAAAATTTAAACATGGCAAGAAGGCACTAAGAACTGCAATAACTCACAGAAATTCAAATTTCCACTTTGACGTTTCAAGTAAGGGGTACTGTTAATGCTATGACCAATTTTCATATTGTAGCCTCTGATTTTTGTGTTTTCAACCTTGTGGTGGCAGTAAAAAGATAGAACTTTTCTGAAATTTTGCACAAGCCAGGTCCATGAAGATTGGCCTGCATATAGTCTTGATCTCAATACTACACAATACACCTTTGGGATAAACTGGATAATATTTGATAGTCAGATCTTTACATGCAGCTTCAGTGCCTGAACTCAATGCTGCAAGTGTCTTTACTTGAGTAGTAAAAATTTCAGGCATTCAATAAAACAGGTTTTTGTTTTTCTATCTGTTGAAATACTCTCTAGGGGGTCATCCACTTGCATATGATCTATTTATAAGAACACATAGAATAATTAGGACAAGGAGTAACAACCTCTCTATATAAACCGTGTACCCTTTTCTCATATTATGCATACAATATTTACATTGCACACCATTAACACAGGTGCAGTAAATATTCTTTTATTTATCTTTATATTTTTTTCTACCAAAAATAGGATTTTAGAATGTGCTTACCTTTGGGATTGCAGCAGCCACTGGTCCAATGTAAGCAATTAGCAGGGGAAGCAGCATAGAAAATAGACTGGAAGAACTAAGAAGTTCTGGAATGTCATCAGCTAGTAAGATAAAAAAAAGGAGCATAATTACATATTTTATTAGAAAAATATAGGATATAAATGCCACGGGCTTACAGGAAAAACAAATGCCTTTACAATTTATATAGTGATGACCGATTATCTAAAAAAAAAAAAACAAGGCTAGAAGGATGGCTCAAACATATTTGGAAAAGCAGATCATCTTCGAATAAGAAAATAAATCAGTCTCCGCTAATCTGAGTTTCAGTGATGTTCTAGGCATGTTGTACAGCTACTCAAAATAAATAAATAAATAAATAAATAGGTGTGTTCTATTCATAATTAACACCACAAATGACTACAGATCTTAAGAAAATTCTCACCATCAACAGCAAGTGCTCTGTGCAGTAGGTCTTTAGCAGCTCTAGTTACAGCATTTACCACCGAAAGGGCCCGGCTGCAGTTTTTGTCTTCTTCATTGGCTTTGCTCAAAAGCTGTGACTGAAGGTCTCCATCATATTCACTTCTACAAAACAAAAATGATTGTAAAAAAACGAAAAATGTTGTGCATTGTGAAATGCAGAAATAATGAAGATGAGAATGATACCCAGAAGGACAGTAACATCACAACCTGTGATTTATTACAAGACCAGTCAGTGGTAAGATATGTACAATTATAACTTCCCCGTTTTCCAGGTACATTTTCCACCTGCTTTTAGTGGGTGCATTGCTTAGCATTACTTTCATTGCCTGTTTAGTCTGACACTGAACAAATACATTTTTAACAAAAATCATCTTATTGGTGACGCAGAAATAAAAATGTAGATGGATACAGCACCCCTCTCCCATTTTATTTAAACTTTAAATTGAAATGTGGGCAAACCGCTAAACACAGATCAAATACCTTCATGGTAGCTGTTTATTACATTTTAGTGCACCCAGTCCTGAAATTTATACATTTGTCAGTCAGCACAGTCAAGTTGGCAAACACTTTTTCCACTGCATCTAAGTAATATAGCCTGGTCACTTCACAACCTCTAGCCTGTGATCCAACAGTAAAGTACAGGCAAAAACACAAGCTGTAAAGACCATCTTTGTTGTCTCTTGCTGCGAGCATGTTGCTAGCACAAACATAGGCAAGACACTTATTTGTCCACAAGTGCCATCTCCTCCTTTCCCAGATACAATGCTCCTGTATATGGATCACAGGAGGGTAAATTCAAGTTATAATCAGCTATTTAAAATATTTTTATTTTGCATTTAATAATTTTATTATAAAACTGCATTGATTTAAATATCTGCCATGGGTAAAGCTTTATTTATGGAACACAGACAGCCACAAGACACTACACAGCACAGCAAAACAAACCTGTAGTACAATACTTGAGGGATTTGTCCTCTGGTTTGGTTTGTACCATTACTGCTCAAACTGCAAGAGCTGAAAGTAAAGGTCACCCCATCAGGGCATTGAACAGTGGTCATTCCACCATCCCCATTTGCCGTGCGGCTTCCATAATTCCTTAAACGTACTGCATACTTTGTGTTCTCCTAGAAAACAGGAAAAAAAAAACATGATCATTTTAAACCAATTCTCATGAAAAACCTGTAAGAAGGTATTCCAAAATCAGAAATACAAAGACAGTAGTATTCCTCTACCACATTCTGTACCCCATTACCATGGACATTTATCAACTATTGTGTGAGTGTATAAACCCCAAATACTTTTGATCCCCACCCCCAACATCTTCCTAAATATAAAAATTTCTAAGAGACTAGTTTTATTACATATTCAAATACAATAATTCTCTGACCCTGAGCTAGCAAACAAATGCTTTATCCAAATCCTAAAGCTACATAACGCACTGTGCTATTTGGGATTCAATGGGCCTGATTTAAGCAAGTGCACATAAGCTCGCTGTGCGTATATAAGCGCCGATATAGAAAGCGTAGTTCCGCAAGTCAGAGTTGAGTGCTAGTACACTCGCCTTCCCTTAGCAGCCGAATTCCTACCTTGATAAATGAGCAATAGGGGTAGAGAATACGCCAATTAGTTTGCATCTGCGAGATCCAGGAGGATCAATGGTGAGATCATAGCAATTAATTAGCGCACGCCTGCTCCCTGTTCTGTGCACATCTACAGTCCATTACAGGTCAATTTGAATCTTTAATGCTTCATCTTCTTTTGGGTAAGTGCTACACTTGTATGTTACATTATACTCAAAACTGATTTATTTATTGTTACATTTGTTGCACGGTTTTGATACTTTTTGGTTTGCTTGCAACACTGCAAACTAATTGAAACCAAACTGCTACTTGAAGCCCCTGGTTGCCTTTGTCCCATTCTCCAAGTCACATATTGGTATTTGAATGTATTAGGTACATATATCTTTTAGGAATAAATTGTACTGGTTTTTATTTTTTTTTTTATTTTAATAGTCTGACATTTGCACTAATGTTGATTTGCTGCCACACAACTCCTCTGTTCATCTGTAGTAGTGTTATAGGTTTGTTCTCATTGTGCTGTGCTGCCTGACCTTAGCCCTATTGTATACAAACACACATCTACTTGCTGTCCAAACAGGTTGTCAATTAGCTGTCCAAACAGGTTGTCAATTAGCTGTCCAAACAGGTTGTCAATTAGCTGTCCAAACAGGTTGTCAATTACAGGTTGTCAATTAGCTGTCCAAACAGGTTGTCAATTAGCTGTCCAAACAGGTTGTCAATTAGCTGTCCAAACAGGTTGTCAATTAGCTGTCCAGCCGAGTTGCATACTAATTCTAGCACACCTGATGGTGATGGAAGGAGGTCCAGGTTGCCAAGCACAACATCAAACCACATTGATTGCCAAGCTCACAAGCAGGGTCAAGCACTCTAACAGATGTTCTGTTGTTGCTCACCTTAATTTTGCTCATTAACCCCCCTAGCAGTAATCCCGCGTGTGACTCGGGGTGGGAAAATAATGCAAAAATCGGTAACCCCGAGTCACACTCGGGGTAACTTTGGGGGTCCCCCTTACCTTAGCCCCACGCTCCAGCGGTGATCGCACGATCCCGCTGTGATGGCGGGGCGCTTCTCCATCAGTGGGCGTGGCCGGGCGGAAAATTTAAAAGCAGATTACCGAGTAATCTGCTTTTAAATACTGCCCGGGTCCCAATCCACTTTGGTAGAGCACCTGCACGCTGACCAACAAGTTTATTAAACTACTATAGATTGCTTTAAGAAATTGTTGCCTGGCAGAAAGGAAAGATGATGGCCCTGAGATGGCGTGACACAAAAGATGTGTCCCTGATGAGTACTGTCCATGATGCCTCCACCGTTCTGGTACACACAAAACGTGGGAAAGAAGTGATGAAGCCACAGTGGTGATTGACTACAACAATACTATGGGAGGTGTGGACAGAGCTGACCAAGCAATGACATTCTACCCAGCGGTGAAACAGCAAAGGAAGTACTACAAGAAGATTTTCATGCATCTAGTTGAGCAGTGCCTATGAAATGCTTATGTTTTGTAGAAAAAAAAAATAGTCAGAGGCCTGTGAATCATTTAGACTTCATTTTGCAAGTTTCCGAATCCATAGTCAAGAACCACCAAACACCATCAGTGGCTATGAATAGACCTGGACGTCGTGCTTCCACCGTTGTCAACCTAGAACGCCTGACCGGTAGTCACTTCGTTGAATACATCCCACCAACTCCGAAAAAGGCAGCACCTAGAAGGATGTGCGTGGTTTGCTGCTCAAAGACCGATGACAGAGGAAGGAAGAAACACAAGGAAACCAGGTTCTACTGTCCTGACTGTGATGTTGGGCATTGTGCAGCACCCTGCTTCAAAATCTACCACACCCAGGATGTCTACTAAAAAAACTAAATATATTTTTCTAAAATCTGCATATAATTTATAATATTATTTATCAATAATATTGCAGCCTTGTTTGGAAAATTTCAGTTAGAAATTTTTGATAATTTTTTTTTTAAATTACATTGGGCTAATATTTCATTATTTTTTATAATAATGATTTATAATTATGTATTATATTATAATTTATGATTATAATATAATAAATAAATATAATTATTATACCCGGGAGTTAATCCTAAGAATTACAGGCCCACAATATAAACAAAAATTTCTATGCAAAAAAAATAGGATCACTTTTTGCATCAAAAAAATGACAGAATTAGAACGCCAGGGGGGGTTAAATACTGGATTTTATGCATTATTTAAGATGTTTACATAAAACAAATTGTACTAGTATCTAAAATGTCCAGGGACAAAATACACTTTGTGCTAAACATGTTTTCTTGCTTTTGCAGCCTTTCAGGATGTTTCTGTGAGTTTGAATGGCGATTTAGACCATGGCCAACTATATAAAGACTTACTCACCTCAGCTTGGTAGTGGAAGCACATGAAGGTGGATTCCTCCTTTACCCAGAAGCAATATCATCCATGAATGTTGCTTGAAACCAAGCCAATGACATCAGAAATCATAGGAAGAAATAGGCAATCTTTTCATTTTGAAGCAGGTTAAGCAATATGCCCAAGAAATCCTCTTTGCCTATTTCTGCCTTTAATTTCTTTTATATGTACACACACACAAACATATATGTATATTATATGTATATGTATACAAGGGGGGATTATAGCCTACAATGTAAAAAATAGATTTCCATGCAAAAAAATGCTTTTTGCATGGAAATATGGAGAGAATTCCCGTCTCCAGCAGAGTTCTCCAGCGTTGATGCCCATGTTCTCCTTCCCTCTGTGTTCGCATCCCTCGGCGATTCCTGATGACGTAGGTGCGTGTGTCCGTTGACGGGTGGCGTGGCGGGACATTCAAATTCCATGTCCCTCATTCTAACATTCACCAATAGCAAACCCCTGCCTTGGGAAGCTAGTTGCACCATTCTAGCCCTCAGTTGCCCACAGGATATATATGCGCAAATGATGACATTTGGGGAACAAAAAAAAATTTGAAGGACAAGGAACAGAAAATGCCAAAGGGTGGCTAACAGTAGCCAAAATTCTAGGCAGGAGCAGGTAGGGTCAGAGCCGAAGGTTTTATACTGGATTCAAGAGGCAGATAAGGTGTCCAGAGTTGGAGGAAGTTTCCAGGTTAGGATTGGAGCCCAGGTCATAAAAAAGGAGCAAAAGTCAGGTGACGTATCTAGTGAAAAATCCATTTGATGTGCAACACAATGCTGTTGGGGTCCAAACTGAAGGTTTGGAGCTGGAGATGATGAAGAAGGATTGCCATCTGGTCACATCACTGGATAGCAAGGGAACAGGTGAGTAAACTCACACTAGACTTTTATTAAATTTGTTGTAGTGCTTTCTTTCAGACTTTATGTTACTTGGCTTATTTGGGTCTCCCTTTTCTTTGTTGAGAACAACCACCTAAAGGGCTACCTAAACTTCTGATGCTCTGGACAGTTTAACTGTTCTGCATTATATCTAAAACTATATTAAAAATGTTTAATGTATTTCAACTTGTTTTTTTATTGTAGTTTACATGATTGTGTTTCAAACTTTTATATATTCAGGATATATACTAGACCCTTGTTTGGACATATTTCGGTAAGTTACAAGTCTTTAACATTAAAAAAAGAAAAAAAATTCATGAAAAACAGTGTATTGTTTTTTGGTACAGAAACCAAGACATCAGTGAAACGCCCAGGAGGTTAAAGGTGGTAATAAAGACATAATATTGAAATGAAACAACATGGCCAAAAACACAATAACATAGCATTTAGAGCAAAATGGACATTGAAACATTCACATTTTAAAAACAAAACCAGCTATTTTGCTAAATGGTAAGCAAGTATAAAATGTGGAAACATAGATTAGTAGAACACAGCAAACAATTTACATAAAAAGAATATAGAAAGGATTCTACATAAAATTCTATATAAAAAAAGATATAGAATTTGGGATTAAAAGTACCATTTCTGGGTTTGCAGATAACACCAAACTATGAAATGGAATGACGTCCATACAGGATGTCTATAATCTACAAGCAGACATGGATGTACTGTTTGATTGGGCAGTCAAGTAGCAAATGACATTTAATATAGATAAATGTAAAGTTATTTGAGAGCTAACATGCATGCTTCATACCATCTAGGGGGAAAATAGTTGGGGGGAGAGGGGTCATAAATGGAAAAAGATCTGGGGATTCTGGTAGATAATAGACTTAATAACAGCATGCAATGCCAAGCTGCAATATCAAAAGCTAGGAAAGTACTTTCTTGTATTAAAAGAGGAATAGACTGCAGAGATCGAGACACAGTCCTGCCCCTGTACAAAGCATTTGTCAGACCACATCTTGAATATGCAGTCCAGTTTTGGACACCAGTTCACAAAAAGGACATTGTGGGATTGGAGAGAGTGCAGAGAAGGGCAACTAAACTAATAAAAGGAATGGAGGAACTCAGCTATGAGGTGAGATTAGCTGAACTGAATCTATTCTCCATTGAGAGAAGACGTTTAAGGGGGGATATGATCACCCTGTATAAATATATAAATGGTCCATATAGAGAACTCTCTTCCCAACTATTCACTTTGAGATCATTACAAAGAACAAGAGGGCACTCTTTGTGTCTGGAGGAAAAGAAGTTTAAGCTTTGGATAAGGAAGGGATTCTTCACTGTAAGGTCTGCGAAAATGTGGATTAGGCTCCCTTAGGAAGCAGTTTCAGCAACCACTATAGATTGTATAAATATATTCAGCCAATTAGTTCGTTCATGGCCACATCCCTCATGCATGTCAATTTGAAGAGTACATAAGAAAAAATTAATTGGACCTTATTGGCCAGGACCAAATTTGTGTTGATTGATACAGTAAAATTTTGACTTTAGTGTATATTCATTAAAAAAAATCAGATTAAAAAACTGTTACATTAAAAATACATGCAGACCAAGGATATTCCTGTAGGGAAACAGGGAACTTGTAGCATGTAGAACCCACTCAATTAGGAGGGTGACAGCAATGCTTTTTCATTAGTGTTTACTTTTTGCCATAAATCCTCTCTTGATTTTGTTTAAAGTGTGTCCACTGTTCAAAAGAGTGTTTCCATCATATATTTAAATAAGCCAAGTACAGCTTTTATCTGCTATTCGTTTTAAGAGAGGACTTCCTTAAATCATCCCAATGCACTTTGGTAGAGCACCTGCACGCTGACCAACAAGTTTATTAAACTACTATAGAGAAAGAAAAAGCTGGATGTTTTTTTTCTAGAAGCACAGAATATAACTGGTAAAGTAAAAATAACAGTGACAGTTGATCCAGAGAACATCCAACTGCCTCACTGAATCAGGAAGGAATTTTTCCCCATGTTGAAGCAAAATTTACCAGGGTTTTTTTTGGCTTCCTCTCCATGGGGTTTATGGGTATATCTGGGATATGTGTATTTCCCCAGCGGTTGAACTTGATAGACTTTTTTCAACCTGACCTACTATGTAACAAGTGTAAAGTGAAAGTAGAAACTACTGAGCCGAGACTTATGTATAGAGGAATAAATACATAAAATTGATCATTTTAAGCTCAATGACTGCCATAAGAAACCTAGTAGATGCAACTGCTGCCACCAAGTATTTTTACTGAGATGGCATTCAAGTGTGTGGACCCAATGGAATCCCAAAACATTTTTTCCCCCCAATATGCAATTGAAACCTGTCTAAATGTGTATATTTGGGTCTAAGAAGGAAAGAGCAAGGGAACTAACTTTCTAGTACTGGCTTACTTTAAGGAAATACAATCAAGGTCTGCTAGGAAAATGCACCTTCTTGAGACACTTTTGCAAGTTAATACAAACACTGCATGGTCACAAATGCCTTGTTTTTCTTTTGTTCCCTACAAAGGAAACAAGTATGCATAGGTGGAAACATTTTGCTGTTGTACTGGATTTGTCGGTCATGTGATTTTTAACAACAAAACATTGCAATAAGAGAAGACAAAAATTATTGAATATTTACCTTTAGAGGCACTGCCTTGTCCAGTCTAATTTCAGCAATATCACTTGGTGAATCATCAGTGGTATAAGTGCCTTTTACAAGCTCTAGTGATGTCCACCTATGAGAGTGGCCTGCATCAGCAGAGTGGTCACTCTGAAAGAAAGGGCCAAAGGTTAGAACACATAACATATTTCTTTTCATCTACATAATAAAAAAAGTCATTGAAAAAAAAAAATGAAAACATTGTTTTTCGGGGCAATAGTGGATTGTTAGGAATAATTTCAGTTAGAGCTTTAAATAAAACTAACATCATCTACCAGAACTTCCAGCTCATACTCATGGATTCCACCTCCTCCATATACACAGAATCCGACAACGACTACCCCAAGTTTGTCAACCGAGAAGCAGATTGCATCAGGAGATCCATTCCCAGTGTTCCAACTTCTACCTTGACTAGTTTTGGTGAAACGATTAGGACTAGACTTTACTGAATGCAAAGAGTTAAGGCCATCAACCTGACAAAAAAAGAAATACAACATAAAGATACCAAAAAGCATTATATGTTCCGGTCATCATATGCAATTTTTATGAGCACTGCATGATAAATACTTAACAAATGTACCTCTGATCCAAGAGCAGATGCTGTCAATTCACTGACAATACTGGCCAGTAGACCGCATGTGTTGGATACCAAGTGTGAAGAAAAGAGTTCATGTTCCCTGCGTAAGCTGTTCCGTACAGGCAGCACAACAATGACCAACATCTTCTCCAGAACCTCCCGAAAGCTTGTCATTCCAGAAACATTCTCTTCACTCTAATAATTCAAAACAGACAGAAATAAAAAAAGCAAAAAAAAAAAATAAAAAGACATTTCATGAGCAAGTGTAGATATATCAAGGATGCAGTTTCTAGACAAAAAAACTATACAAAACATATCAAGACTATTGGAAAAGTAATAGCTGACAGATAAAGAGCTAGAAAACAAACGAAAAATATATAGACCGGTAACACAGATAGAAAAGGCATGATAGGGTGACTCTGAAAACAAAGAGAAAGACAAAGGAACAAATATAGGGATCATGGCTAGAACATGGATAAACCAGCTTAATAGTTATGACTGAAGCTATAATACAAATCCTATCCCAGGCAAAATGACACTAAAGAAGCCAAAGACCTCTGGACACGTTATGGCTAGAAGTTACAATACAATAGGAGCCCCAGTTAATACAGCATTCTTCTAAATCCCATACAAGCAGATTATTTGCATATCTTAAAATTTAGAAAGTGAATTACAGACCTGACTGAGTTTCTCCATTGCTGACACCAGCAGAGGGAAGCGATGAGCCAGTGCAGTGTCATTTTCTGTGCTGACCTGTTTCACCATGGAGCGAAGTATAACTTCACCATCATAAGCAATAGGAAAGATAGAAGTAAGCTTCACAGAAGTGTGACACAGAGCAGACATAACTGCTGCTAGCAGGCGGCTGCTTGAGGTCTTGAAATTTGCTTCCTGAATGTCCTAAAACAGAAACTCAGTTACTGACAATGATATACCTATAGCCAATCATGTTGCACATTACTACTGTTTAGCAGTCTTTTATAAACAATTGCATACTTTATCATGTGTCTACAGGTATGAATGTATGTGTAAAATTTCTGTGTAATAACAAAAGATAATATGATATAGGGGAAACAATTCACTATATTGTAATACTGCAAGAAAACAGATATAACAAATAAAAATCAGTCTATTATTTTTTCTACAGACAGAAGAACAGAACAGGGGGTTTGTTACACAAACATCATTGTACTAGTAATATTGCAATCTACTGAGCAAAGGTCAGAATTTAGCATTTGATTATCCTGTCTTACAGTCATCAAGTACTCAGTGTTTGTGTACAGTGCTATCTAGTGGGGGATTTCCACAGTTCATTATGTCAGGGGTCCCCAACCCCCGGGCGTCGGACAGGTGGGCCGATGCTCCGGCCGAACCCCCCCAGCAGGGTCAGGAGAGTGGGCAGGTTCTGGTATTATGATGTCACCTCGGGGGGAAGTTTCTTCCCCTTTGAGTGACACACGGCTCGCCATGCATGCGCTGTCCGGAGTCCCTGCATTTAGTGGTCTGCAAGCTCCAAAAGGTTGGGGACCACTGCACTATGTGATCCTGCCATAGCACTAAAATATGATCCAGATTCATAGCTGCATTTTATGCTCTACTCAAATAAATCCAATATGTGGCCACTGCCATGAAAGGGCTACCATACTCTTAAGCTATTGCCTGAAAGAAAACCATGCATTTTCTAGGTCTTGACATGCCCAGCTGTCCATTGACTAGAAGTTGTGGGGGGGGGGGGTCGGTCCTGCCCTAAAAATGAACAGCTTATGAGAAAGCAGGCCTAATACCAACCTAAACAACTGATAACCAGCTTACCAGTGACATCAGTTCGCTACGTACTTAACCTGATATCTAAACTGACCACAAATAGCAGTGATATCAAGGGCTTAGGAAATTAGTTGTTTACAAGAAAAGAAACAAAAATGACACAGGGATTTTTGTGAATTCCACATAGCTAACCCTAATAATATGATATTGAACAATATAAATAACTTCTTGCACATCTAAACATATATGGAAGCAAAATGACTACTATATCATACTACATCTAAGAACATGCAGAATCCTGCATTTGGAAAAGATCTAGACATGTCTTAAAAAAAAAAAAAAATCTCAAAATTACCTGATCCAAACAGTTGAGCAAGTCACACAAACATGCCCACTGAAGTGCAGGAGTGGGATAAAAGGAGTGGAAACAAGCTGTAAATGTGTTATGACACTCTTGCAGAACAGCTTCTAATAAACTTAATGGTTGACTGAGATATCCTTGGGGGTCATTATCCAATTTAGTCATGCAGTTGTCCACACCTTCAGAAAGGATTTTTCTTAGCAGTGTCCTGGTTTTGCCAATGCACTCGGCTAGTTTTGTTGTTTCATCTACAACAGCCTTAGTAGAAGCTAAATTAGAAGAGAACAATATAAAGATTTAAAAAAAAAAAAAAGTTTGCCAAAATGTATACAGAAACACAAAGCAACCATCAAGCTAAATATTTAGAACACATTAAGGCTACATACCAAAAGATACCAATCTTTATTTATAGAACATGTTAGGTTGCAACAGAACTCACACGGTAACCTGAACAAAATGCAATTTGTAGGACAAGTACAAAAGTACTTGACCACTGGTTTTCTCACACATGCAATTAAAAAAACTTTTAAAAATGGTATTATTTACAAGCTACAATGACAACAAAAAAAAGTTATATGAAAAAGCAGTACCTGCTATAGGGTAGATTTCACATGTGTAGACTCTTAACAAACGCAAACAGCAGGTACCCACAAAACGTAGTCTTTCCAAATCTAGAAGGGTCGCTGTGTACTGGAAACCTTTCAGTCCTCTGAGCTCTTCCACCCCAAGAACCAGAGTGGTCCAACTCCAGTGCAAAATGCTCAGTAAGGATTCAAAACATTCCTTGAGAAAGGCAACAGTTACAAGAATTAACAAAGGTAGCACAAAATACATGGAAAATAAACTCTTCCTAGTGTATTGTGGCAATTACGTAGGGCAGATTCTGAACAGAGAGCAAAATATAGCTATATTTCTTGGGGTTATAAATATTACGGTATTTATAGACCATTTATAAAATGTGGGTTGTGGTGTGGACAGATCAAATCTTTTGCTCTTGTAGTAATCAACTTTTTATGTTGATGGATTCCAGGACATTATAAGTAAACTTATAGTAAAGAGGCTAAGGATTTGCAAAGCTAGCTCAATTTTCCAGACAGTAAATTTGAATTCACACAGCTCTCTCAAGGTTAAGACAAAAACACAAGCTTTCTCGCAGTTTATATGAACAATTTTTTTCCCTCTTATGGCCAGATGGATTTGTTGAAGAATTATAGAACAGCTTTAAATAAATGCTGCTTTCTATAATATTATTGGTTAAGGTCCTGGAATAAGCAGTAGCGATGGGTGCATTGAGCACTCCAAAAGTGGAAGAAATCGGGTCAGGGCCTACAACCTATGCTGCTGAGGTAGCTCAGAACTCATGAAGGGCATGCAATTGTTTGCTAGGGGACCTTGCCCAAGCCATGATATAGGGTACCTACCACTGAAACAGATCTGGCAAATGATCTTTTCAAGATATGAACTGGTTCACTGACTTGCTGCTTTCCTTTAGTCGCACTTCCATCACTTGTAGGCAATCTGTACAAATAATTTACACAAATTCATTCCTTGTGATAATACACACTTTACAAATCAAAAAACTTTAAAACTGTAAACCTTACTCGTTAAGAGTACAAGTGATTATTTTACCTATACAGTAGCTGTGGTATTTGACCTGCATTGACGTCAGTGCCATTATTTGACTTCTTTGAGCTTTTAAACTGAAAAACAATGCTGAAAGGAAAAAATGCATCTGGTAAGTGAAAAGCGACACAAAGCATACATTAAAAAGACCCTTCTAATTTATTAAGAAACAAGTATCCTTTCTGAAAACTACTTAGTTATAATACGTGAAGGAAAAGTCACAAAATGTTTTTTATTCTACCATATGTTTGTAACTTGGAACTATATGGAAAGATTTCCCATCAATTCCTATCCTGGAAACACAGCTGAAGTAAAAACACTCAAATAAGGCAATATAACTATTGCTGAAACAAAATACAGTGGTACCTCAGTTTATGACCCTATCTTGTTATAAAATTTTCGGGTTACAGAAAAAAAAAAATTTGGATTAAATTTTGTTTCTGAAACCGATAAGAACTCCTGGATAGGGATACGCCAGTTTCATAAGTTTAAACTTCGCACTGGTATTCATAGTGTTGTGAGACATGGTGAGTCTGCTAGCTCGGACAAAGCAGCAGCGGAACGATACGTTAAGAAATTCAAAAACTTTGTGGACAGTGAGGGGTATGTACTGCAACAAGTTTTTAGATGTGATGAGATCGGCCTCTTCTGGAAGAAGATACCGAAAAGAACCTACATCACGAAAGAAAAGGATTTACCTGGAAACAAGCCTATGAAAGACAGGCTAACTCTTGTGTTGTACTGTAACACAAGTTGGGAATGTAAAAATAAGCCCTTGCTTGTGTAAAATGCTGAAAATCCAAGGGTTTTTAAAAAGTATAAAGTGCAAAAGCAAATGTTGACCATTATGTGGAGGGCTAACAGCAGAGCCTTGAGGTTGAATGCAGAGTGGGTAAATGAGGTTGTAGGCCCATCAATAAAAAAATATTTATTGGAGCCAGGGTTACCACTCGGCTGTGCTTCTCCTCGATAATGCTCCTGCTCACCAACCAGGTTTGGAGGAATAGTTGTTGGGAGGAATTCACCTTCATAAAAGTCAAGTTTCTTTCAACACCACTCCTCTCATCCAGCCCATGGATCAGCAAGTCATTGCTAATTTCAAGAAACTCTACACAAAGCCTCTTTTCCAATGGTGCTTCAAAGTCACTTCAGACAAAAGAGTTTTGGAAAGACCATTTTAATATTTTTAGCTGTATCAAGCTCATTGATAAGGCCTGGAATGGAGTGTCTCAGAGGACACTGAACTTTGTTTTGAGAAATCTGTGGCCTGATTGTGTTCCAGGACAGGACTTTAAGGGGTCTGAAAATGAACCTGATGCTTGTCGAGGACATTGTGTCTCTGGGCAAGTCCTTGGCTTGGAGGTGGGTGATTCTGACGTGGAGAAGCTGGTGGAGGAACACAAAGACAAACTGACGACCAAAGAACTGCAGGACCTACAGCAAGAACAGCAGAAGCATGCAGTTGAGGAACTTGATTCAGGGGAGGAGAAGCCAAGAAAGGATGCCCCTTCTTCAATAATTTGAAAAATTTGTGGAGCTTGGGAGGAAGTGCAATATTTTGTGGGAAAAAAAAAAAAACATCCCAATAAAGCAGTAGAGATCCATGCCATAAACATTTTTACCGATAATGTGATGTCTCACTACAGGACAATTTTAAAGAAAAGAAGCAAATTTCGAGTGAGACAGGGTTTAAGTGAGCCAAAGGTCTAAGTCTAAGTGGTATGGCATTAAAATGTTCAAGACAAGATGCCTGTCCAGGAAAACTTCCCAGAAGTTCTCATGGAAGAGGACTCCAAACACTAACCCTTCTCCTCCTCCCCACCTACTTCACTGCCTTCCATTAGCCAAAAAGAGTCCTCATTAAAGGTAAAGTTTTTCTTGATTTCTCTATGTAACAATATTTTCTATATGTGAAATAGTACAGTAAAATAAATGTTTTAAAATAAATGTTTTTTGGGGGGGTTTAAGAACAGATTATTTCTATTTCTTATGGGAAAATGTGATTCCAGTTATAAAATTGTTTATAAAAATGTTTTTTTTGAACCAATTAATTCCGTAAACCGAGGCACCACTGTAACTGTTTTGATGACAGCCTAAAAATGGCAATTAGAATGAACCGGAGCGTTAACACTTTCACATTCAATACAAATTTAAAGAGAATAAAAAGAAAAAAAACATTTTATATTTTTAGAAAAAGGAACTGTGACACAAATTTAAAATGCACAATACATATTAAACATACTGTAGATGCACAGAATACATGTCTGAAAATGTGTTCCCAGGATGCTTCCCCTGCTGGTTCACTACTATGCAATATGTCATTTACTTTGAAATGTTTTGGGTCATCAGTCACCCCCCTAATACAAAGACGTGTTTTGGGTCCTAAACACCATATTAGCTTCTCTTTTTTTACCCAAGTAAAATTTTGGTATATATCACTTTAACCAGTAATTTCAACATCTCATTATTGTAAAACTCTAGCTTTTACATCAGACTGGCTTTGTTCTAGGCTTTATATTTTTATACCATATTATTAGCTTATAAAATAATTATGTTTACTCTATTTAGGCTGGGTCTACACGGACGGTTTTAAAAACACATGTAAACGTTCCTACCATGTTTACATGCGTTTTTATGCACTTTTACAAGCATTTTTAAAACTCGTCTTTAAACCGCTAAAAAACTTTTATAGACGCCTATGACCTGTTTTACTGCGAATTGTCACAATTTTACATAAGTGAAAAATGAAAGTTTTACTTTTACAGGTACAGGGGTACATAAAACCCCTTACTTATTCCCTGAAAAGGTTAAAAATATAAGTAAAAAATAAGACTAGGCTTTAATGTTAAAATATTTTATTAAATGTGTGTGTTTTGTGTAACTAAACTTTTTTTTTTTTCTTACAGGTTATCCCACAATGACAGGATGATTCCCACAGCTGCATTCATGACATTAGCACAGCCGTGGGACTCCTCCTGACAGTGAGGGATCCCTGGGCACTAGGGGTTGAATGAGGACAAGGCTCCCCATTCTCCTCTAGTGCTTTGTCAATGGCTGAGAGAAGGGAAACCTGAGAAAAAGAAAACCCTGATGACAGCTCAAGCATCATCAGGATTTCCCTTTCCTGAGCCAATCAGGGAGCAAAGCAATCAAAGGAGCTTGGCTATGTTGACAGCCCTGCTCTCCTGATTACTCCCACAGCCCTAGCGGAACTGTAGTATTTGTTCTTGGATACAGAACACATGTCCACAGCTCCTCCAGGGCTGCGGGAGTAGTCGGGAGAGTGGAGCTGTGAGCATAGCAGAACTCCGCTGATTTCTCCACTCCCTGAATGGCTGAGAAAAGGGAAATCCTGATGACGCTTGAGCCAATCACAAAGTTTAGTTACACAATACGTACACATTCAATAAAATACTTTAACATAAAAGTCTTATTTTTTACACATTTTAAACCTTTCAGGGAATGAGTGGGGGGTTTTATGTACCCCTGTACTCATTCCCCAGGGTGGGGTGGTGGAGATCTGGGAGTTTCCTTATTAAAGGGGGCTTTCAGATTCTAAAGTTCTGCTAAAAACGCTTATAACAGCCCCCATAAGCTTTTTTTTTTTTTCACAAAAAGCTTAAAACGTTCGTAAAAGCCTCCAATTGACTTCAATGTTGCAAGCAACGTTTACGATAAGGCTCATAAACGTGCCTGAAGGAAACGTCCTGGTGTAGATTAGCCCATTGGAATGCATAGGAATTTCAAACATGGCTTTTAAAGCCTTAGGTTAAACACTGGGGAAAACAATAGCAGTTAGGAAGAAGTGCGAACATTACAGGGAATGTTTAAAATAGTACAGTTCTCCCCAGTTAAATATTAACAATAACAGATACATTATAAATTAAAACATTATAAAAATTAAAATAAATGTTGCTTTCTACAATATAAAAGGCCACTTGCAGAAAGGTGGAGGGGCTTGGTTCAGGGACAGGCAGTAGAGATAGGTGCTTTGGGCACTCTATTAAAATTGAGAGAAGATGGGTTAGGGCCTACAACCTATGCTGCTGCGTTAGTTTAGAGCTTATGAAGGGCATGCACCTGATTGCTAAAAAAACATCAGGTAAAAGCAGACAATCAGTAGTATCAAAGCTGGATAATGTGGTGGGAAAAATTCTGAATTGCGGACAGAATACGACTATTGGTCATTACATAAGCTATTCTATTGTTATAGAATCATAATATTACTCAATTCAGTATATAATAAGAATTATTTTTAGTATGAGACTTTTAAAACTGCTACACTTTATTTATTAACCTGCCTGATTGAGAATTCCTTATAGAAAGGGTCAGAAGATGTTGCATCTGCAAAAATCCTTACCTGCTTGATCACTACGATTAAGAACTCCCCTTTATTATTAACACTTGCTTTTAAATATTTAGGCTGTTACTGATGCATCCTACTCAGCATACTTAATGAATTAAAAAGTTGTAAAGCTATTTATTAGCTATGACAGCCAAGCAACAGCTATTTTTCAGAAAGATTACTAACCGCACACTATTTCTACAAAATGCAGCTCTGACTATCTAGCTGTAATCTCATCTATTTATGACTGTTATTATAGATCCAGACACCTTACAATACAGTATAATGTTTAGCTGTGTTACGATTTGGTGCAGAGGACAAGGATCAAAGGAAGATTTGAAACATTACCCATCATCTGTTGTTATTGAAGCCTGTCCATGAGATCCACAGTCACTGCTAGGACCAGACACACGAGCCCATGCCACATACCACCAGCCAGCCTGAAGAAGTACAGGCTCATCAAACATCATTGCATATTTTTCTCTAGGGCACAAAACGAAATCAACCGTCAAACAGTCTGTGATTTGTTAATTAGCTTTGACATGCATTCTTAATCAGTGTTACACTACAAGCTGATAAAGAATAAGCAGCTGGTCACAAGAGATAAAACTTCCAATCATCTATGCAAATGGCTCATAAACAGACTCAGGCTCAAACACAAATACTATTATTTGTTAACATGCAAAAAACTGTTCCTTAGTGTAAATACGTACATATCTAACACCTTTATTTTTATTTTTTTTACATGCACTGCTGCTTTTGTCTTGGAGGTATAATTTAGAGTGTAGATTAAGGGCTAATTTAAAACATCATAAGGCATAAAAATGCAACCTAGATTGTGTAAAGGCTGACTGCTCTATCATTTCAATGCGGTTACATATTATGATCCCTCAAAAATGTCTGCGCTATCCCGAAAGCTACGAATTTAATATAAAGTGCTAACAGGCAGGCTTTGTCCAATTAATTGTGTTTACACTGACCTGCAAATACTAAGTGCAGTGTATGGCATTCTCTAACATATAGCATTCCTAAAAATACATCTGCACCAAGAGGAAGAAACTCTCTGCACATATACTGGAGTTACCTTGTCCCAGCCCAGACAACGAGGAGACCAAATCTAAAAACTGGACCAGTTGAATATGTTGAGTAGTAAAAGGGGATTGCAAGGACAGGAGGGATCCCTGTGTTAGGTAAGAGTTTTAAGCTACAAATTTGCAGGAAAGTGGAAATCTATCAACAGGAAAACACCTGTCCAGAGCTGACCTGGCCGAGGAAAGTGCAGACTTTGGTAATGACTGTTTCTTAACCCTTTAAGTCCAGTTATCTTAAAAATGTTATCAATATATTATATGGACTACTAGGTGGATTACCTAAAATTACTTTTTAACCTAATCTTTTCAAAAATATAATCACCTGGCTGCACAATCATATGCAAGAACATCAGTCTCAGCAAGAAGGTCTCCATCGGTTTCATGATCACCTCCATCAGACCCTAGTTCAAACAACTAAGGAAAAGGAAACACAAAAAAACCCAAAAAATTACAGGAAATGTAACTCTGGGATACAGCAATAGAAATAAAAAACAAAAAAAAACACACGCATGCAAACTTCATTTCAGTATCACCTTAATTTTGGCAGTGTACTCCCCTCTTCCACCAAAGAGACCCAATCCTCCTAGTAGGAGGTCTGCATCAGCACAAAACCGAATAGCTTCCACTGAATGTGCCGAATACCCCCAACCACCTCCATGGCCTTAATAAATGACAAACAAGATATTTGTTTTAAAATACAAGTTGGACACAGTCTTTGGAACATTTTCTTTCTGCAAGTACAGACATAGTAGTCATACTCTCAAATCGGTTCACAACGCTGTAATCCTCCTTAGAATAAACTTTCAACACAGACTGAGTTTCCTCTTCAGTACTTGAGACTCCCATTTTTAAGTCCTGCATTGTAGCCAGAGTGTCAAGACAGCCTAAAATTGGAAACCGTATATAGAAGTATTAAAAAAGAAAAAGAAAAATTGAAAAAAAAAATTAAAACGTTTAAATACATGAAAGGAAACAGCTTGAAGTACACAACCCCCCTACAGTGTTCTCCCCAGCCTCTTTAAGCCGAGCGCACCACCAGACACTTTTAAATAATCACCCAAAAACAACTGGGTGTTTAATGAAAAGTTGGGTCACAATAGAGAGGCACTGGACAGTTTGGGCATATTACAAGTACAATGGAAAAATGGGTCATACTAAGGGGGTGGGTATTTTAAAGTTGTAACAAACAATGGGGGTGGTAGAAAACTGACAAAATTATAGTTTTATTTTTTTGTTTTAGAAAAAAAAATGTAAACCCCATGGTCTTGAATAGCTTGTAAAATACCTTAACCACAGTAAATGAGAATTATTTGTTTTTGTTGTTTTCTGTATGACTATCAGTGTCTCAAATCATTGTGGAGAATCTATTTTACTCCTCTTTTCTTTAAACATTACTTCAGTTCATTAAAGTTTGCATGAATTATTGGACAGCTTACTTAAGGTCCCATCACAGTATTTCAAGCGGGTTGAGGCCTGGACTTTGACTAGCCAGTTGCAACCATGATTCTTTTCTTTTTCAGCCATTCAGTTATAAGTTTGCTAGTATGCTTGTAATTATTGTTCTGTTGCAGGGCGTAAGTTTTTGCAGGCGCACAAACAAACAAAGAAGTTCATGACTGACTCAATGGCCCTGATTTATTTAAGCTCTCCAAGGCTGGAGAGAATACACTGTCCTCAGTGAAGCTGGGTGATCCAGCAAATGTGAAATTGATTTCATAAAACTCATTAGCTATTTGTTATTAAATGTTTTCAATTCTGGACCAGATTCATTTCAGGTATACTGGATCACCAAGCTTCAGTGATGAAAAAGAGTATTCTCACCAGCCTTGGAGAACTTTAATAAATCAAAGCCACAGACTGCAAGTGCCCAGGTCCCATAGCTACAAAACAAGCCCAAATCATCACTACTCCAACAACATCAAGTAAGTATGAGGTGTTTGTTTTTGGCTAAACATAGTGCAGTACATAATAGCTTAACATTTCCAATTTGGTCTAAACGACATTATTCCAGAAGCCTTTGGGCTTGCTCAGGTACAACTTTGCAAACCTAAGTCATAGTGCATATTTGTAGAATTCTAGCCGTTTCTCTAAAATTTTTGCCAAAGTCTTTGCTCCCTAGAATTGTGTTATCATATACCTAAATGTTGAAGACCAGCAAACTGTCAAAACTTCAGCTTTTATAGAGGTGGTCAAATTAAGGCCTGATATGCCAAACTTCAGCAGGGAAAGAGGGTACTCTTTCTTTTTCACATTTGTATATTTTACCCCCTCTGTTCACCATCCAACCAAACTAGGGCTGAATTCTACTATTGCTTGATAAACACATAGCGGCCACCATTCTCACAATGCTAGCAGAGGTTTCAGGGTGGGACACCTTTAATTGTTGTGGGCTGTCTTCAACACTGAGCCACATATCAGTCATAGTAATGTTAAACATCAAACACTGTCAAAAATATTTGCTTGTAACAAGGATAAACAAAAACTTACCCAGTATATGCAAAGCTGCATGTGATCGAGTAGTTACGGCTTTCTGGCCTGTTGGGAGGGCCAGTTCTGGACTAAGTATGCTACACCTTAGCTGCATATCTGGGGCTGATGGTAGCCTTGAGTCAGCTATGACAGCATTATAACACCACAGCTCTCTTGTGTTGGCTTGAAATCTAGAACATAACACAGATAACTGAGTATAATGGCCTATACAACAGCACACAAAACAATTCTGTAAATGAAAACATTCGAATTAGACCTAAAGACAGAAAAGTGGAATTTAAACTATTAAGGGTTGAAGGGCATCATTCAGCAGCATACCTCAATGTACAAAACAAAAAATGTAGCACACTGAGGTGCATATACATTGCCCAATACTGTAACAGTAAACTGTGGTGCCATTTTAAACACATTACTCTATTGTACAAGTGTGAACAGATGCTAAATGATGGGTACATGTTTAAAAGCAAAATCATGGGTGCTGTATGCTCAGACAAGAACACTACACTGCACAAATCAGTGGTTAAAAAATAATTTTTTCAATTTTTTTTTTAGAACTAACCTCCAAATAACATCATGGACTGGATCCAAACAAACGCCAAACCCTTGCAGGTCCTCTTGTTCAGAATCAATGAATGTAGCACAGCTTCCATCCACTTTATTGATGAGAAGACATTTAAATGGAGGAGGTTCAGACATAGATGCCGGCACGAGACCTGCAGAATTGACGGTCCTATAATTATTTTGTTGACACAAGCTACTGTATTCTGTGATTTGGTTTTGTAGGTCAATAAATATAGCATGTTCACTTTACACTTTAAGGCTCTGGACATTTGTAACTTCATAAGCTAAAATAAATCTCCCCGCTCTAATATGACCACAGTCTTTGGTCAAAGACCTTTCCAGAATACCTTTTCTCCAGATATTGTTGGCTCAATTGGTCTTTTATTAAAATAGACACACAGGTGATCAAATTATTTGAAGACCAAGGTGTGAATATCTAAGATTATATGTGAAAAATCTGATGCCGAGATACATGAAAGGAGTACTGATACCTAGAAATATGCTATAACATTTAGAATTGTTATTTGTGCAGTCCTCTAAGATATCTATGGTTTCTTAAAAATCCTTCTAAGAAAATTATTGTCCTTCCTGGTAAGGGAGTGTGTCTGCCACTTTTTACCTAGAAGAGGCAAACCAACCACCTATACCAAGATGGCTTCCTCCTTCATTGTGCTGAAGAAAGGTGGCATTCATCAGTAATTACAGAAAGATCAGCTGCACCACCATGGGTGATGTCCTGTACAGAAAAAAAATGCACTAAAAGTCTCATATATGTTTTTTTTTTCTAATTTAATGTGCAAAGGTTCACAAAGATTTCCCTTTCAGACCTAATTTTACTGATTGTGATACTATCCAGCTTCACACACTTTACTTATACAATATTCCGTTGCTTGCCTATTATGTGCCGACTTGCAAAGATCTCTGATGTAGCTAAAACATGTGAGTTGATAAGTGCTTCATCAATCCGTAGGAAGGTCTGGTCTCCACTTGCTCCAACCCATGTTGCTTTTCTTCCATACTTCGACCCAATGTTGGGCATGGGGGAAGGCTTTGCATTCCAGTAAGGCATGTCTAAAATAGGTCTTCCAAGCTGCCCTTTCTGAAAGAAACAAGTCAGCAGCAAATTAGGACATTGTGATATATCAATCTGGAAAAGCAACTACAGAAGACAAATCTACTGTGGGACCTTATATTCCCATCACCACAATGATTCAAAGTAGACTTTACATTAAAAAAAAAAATCTTGAAATAATGCAATAAGGCCTCCCAGTCCACAAACATACTGGAAATGCCAATCTTTTTAAATAGTCAACAAGGCTAATTTCTTTCTTGTACAGTTTAGTTCTCATACACCTTATGAATTAGACACATTTTTATATTTAGCTATAAGCATTGCATTACTAATCATCATATACAGGCAGTCCCCGAGTTAAGGACATTCGACATACAGATGCCTCCTAGATACCAACGAACAGGGCTTCCCTGCTTGCTCCTCTGAGACAGAGGCTTGAAGGGAGGAAGGGGGCGATTGACATGACATGATCTTTTGCTAAACACAGCTGATGTTGTGGGTGATCTTAAGTGTGGAGCTGATCTGTAACATTTTGTAACTCTAATGACCAAGACAAACTGTAGTTGTTTCTTTTTGCATATCAAAGCACAGCTTGCTCGAGAAGTTAATGAAAATCTAGGCCCCCCCAAAAAAAAACTTATTTTTTGCTTTGCTCGTGATTAGCTCACAGTGAGGACTGTATACAGTAACTGACACCACACTGCCTAATAATTTGTTGAGACAAACATCTGTCCTAATTGCATTTAATAAAATAATGTACCTGTTCTGACTTGCATACAAATTCAACTTAAGAACAAACCTACAGTCCCATCTCGTATGTAACTTGGGGACCACCTGTATACATTTTCAATGTCTTGACAATTAAAAAATAATAATTTCTATACAAAAATTTGGGTGGAAAAAGACTTCTGGTTAATAAGTATGGCTTTAATACAGATTTAGTACCGATTCAGTTCTCCTGATGTTTATACTACTCTCCCTTTTTGAGTTATTTCAATACTAAGTTATTTACAAAAAAAGAAAAATAATAATGGTTTCATGACTATTTTGTACTTTTTTTTAATGTTTCACAAAAAAAACTAAAAATGAACAAAAAACCTTTTAGATAACGGTTCAAAAAGGCTGTCGAAAAATTATGTAAGAAGATTAGAGTGGAAGGATTTAATTTAGGACAGATTCCTGTTAACTTATTAGAACAGTCTCTTTAAACTTGCAAAATTTCTGTAAAATACATCATATGAAGATCAAAGGTACTCCTTTGATCTGCCATGAGTGAACAAGAGAACTCAGAATGAAGAAATAACATGATCTCTTTTTGACACTGCAGACTCTGGTATGAGTCAGTTTACACAGGGGCAAAATATTCTGACCAAGGTACCAGGAGTTTAATTTTTTTTTTTTAAACTTACAGAAAAACTTCCAAAGGTGAATACTTGTCCATCCATTAAAAGGACACCAGTGTGATTGCTTCCAGCCGTGACTTGAGTACTCGGGCCTGGTAGTGCTTGCACTAATGTTGGGCAGCCCCTAAGAAAAGAACAAATCGCTTGACTACATATAGTGCCGCAACAACATAGCACAGAAAAACAAACAGCATACAGGACATCTTGCTTGCATTCCTGTATTAAGTGCAAGTAAGTTGCAAGGTGATATTCATTTCATGCATTACAAATGATTTTTAATACTTCTATCAGTACAGTGAAAACTGATCTTCTCCTTTTACAACAAAGGAAACATAAAATGCACAGACAGCAAGTGAATTGTAAAGAACACGTAATACATTCTCCAGTATCCCCCTTTGAAATCTTTTTAAAAATATTTTTTTTTTTAGAATTCCTATAGCTCTTATCGAATATTTACACATTTTTCACAAAAAAGTGCACCAATTTATCCTTTGAATTGTGTGCTCAGTCAAATTAGACTATTCACGTAGAGTGTCATTAAGAATGAATGCCAACCCAGCAGTGCAACAACCCAACTCATGCATTGCATTAATGCAAACACTGTAATTGCAACATACAAACATGGTTAATAGAATAGAGGAAACAAGCCCTAATTATCTTTCATACAGTGACAATATTGCAAATTCAATCTGAAAATATTTGCATAGTGTAACAATTGAAAATATAATATTTTGCCAAGTAACCCAACACTAAACAAAGAAAACATTTATTATAATACATTTGCTGATTGCTTTGCACATTTGTTTGACAGCAATAATTTCAGGCAAACTCCTAGTTTATGAAAGGAAATAAAGCTGAACACAATACTACATTAACATAGCAGTAGAAGCTAGAGTATTTAGTTTACTTTTATCTAGCCTGTGCAACTATCACAGCATGCAACATGTAGGTCAGACATGATGGATGGGGCATGGTAACAGCATGTTCATTTTTAACACTGAATATTTCTTTATAGCAGAAAGTCATCATATTTATGCCTCAACAGCACCTAGCCTTTTTTTTTTTTTATTTGGATTTGAAACTAGTTTTTAAACCAGTGGGTCAGTTTTCTTATACAAAACAAAACAATTAAAGATTTGACCTGTTCTACATCATAATCTCCAAAAACATTTTCTTGCTAAAGCCCTGTGTTTCTTCCACGCGCCTGATTAGTTTGCTTCGTGTTCAGTTCCACTTTTAAACAAAGTCCTTCCCTAGTGGGTACAGAGACATACTGTGCATCCAATCACCATAAAGAAATAGCTGGAAAGAAGGGTGAAAGGAGAGAAACTAATTTATCAGAAGCAAAAGTCTTTTTCTTCAACTTCTGAGCAGTGCACAACACAAAGAGAAGGACAAAAATGGCCTACTTTACTTGGGGAGTAATAATGGTAGACTACAACTCCTTAGGGGGAAATTCCTCAGTTTGAGAAAGGGGTGACACAGTCATTGCTGTCGATGACAATGCCAAAGATGCATCCACATTGGATATTTAGCGTGCTGAAGAAGGCATCAAATAGTGCTTGCACCAGCATTCCCAGTGCCAGGATTATTTAGCTCCCTATATATCTCGTAGTTCACTGGGTCCAGCAGCAGTCCCAGGCCAGGAAAGCTGCAGATTGGTGGTTAAGACCATCTACAGGTATCCAGAAAGGAATCTTGATTAGATGGTGCGTGAAGAAAAACATTGCTAGCAGAAATCACAGGCAGGTTTTCAAAACCAACAGACAGAAACAATCTTTCTGTAGGTGGCCTGTGTCTCTCAATGGATGAAAATAAATTCTGACAGGGGCAACGCTCAAAAAAGACAGATCAGCTTGTGTCCTTTATTAAAGCTGGAGTCACAGGACTTGCTTTGTTACTTTAATTCATATTTACACTGGTAATTATTTTAAAAGTATGAAATATTAAGACTTACCGGCAACTCACATCACCATGCCCAAGTTGTCCATGTTGACCATAGCCAAAGGTGTACACATCTCCATTTTCCATTAAAACCACTACAATCAGACAATGACAAAATGAGATAAAAAATACCCATCTTAAAGTATGATTTTTTTTTTTTTTTTTAAATACCTAGAGTCTGATAAGCCCTTGTCCTGATACAGCAGCTTAACAAACTGGATAACACAAACATTTCTATAATTACTGAAACATAAAAGGTTGAATGCAATGTGCAAGTTAACTAGGAATGAGCAATGGAAGTTTAGGCTGTAACGTAGTCAACAGCCTTAGCCAATGTCTCTGCATCTTCTATCTAACTAGGTCCCTCTGGAGGTGTGTGCTATAAAGCTTTCAGATATTCGATGTTAATGGTTGAAGTAATAATAATGTAAAGTGGACGCAATGGCAGGGATTTCTAGAAAACTCCTACAGTATGCTTTACCTCCAAGGTTGACAATCATTGTAACCTCACTTTACCACAGACTTACCTGAATGGTGAAAGCCACAGCTGACCTGAACAGCCCTAAGATCACTATCAAAACGCACTACTCCAGGGGGATAAGTGGTGATTTTGCTGGCATCCTTCTCTCCTTGTTCTCGGCTTTCATCTGCAATAAAACAAATATTATAAGAAAACAATTCATCCATAAAAAGACAAAGAATAAAAACTGGTAGGCATGTCTGCAATAAAACACTGTTCTCGGAAGAATTTATTTGCAGTGAATGAAAACTACCCAACAGTCCTGAACTGCTTTGTTTTGTTTGCTTTTTGATAACAAAACATACAAGGGTTGTACAGGATTTGCACATGGTTTTCCAGGCATTTTCGAAACTTCTAAATACAGTAGGAATACAACACAACTGCAAGTGTACCTAATTATGAGGGTATACATTGGCCATTTTTTTTTGTACAAAGAAGTGTGAGTGTGTGTGTGTGTGTGTGTGTGTGTGTGTGTCAGCGAAATGTTGATCTTTCAAGGTCATAGACGTCTCTCTTCTATAGTCTGAATCAATTTGGGTGCTGCTGTAGTCCCCGAGCATGTTTAAAGTATGCAGAATGGAGGGAGAGGATATAATTGCCAAACAATTATATACCCAAAAACCATTCCAAACATCATACAGCAATTTCTTTGATGCAGCTGTCATTCGGAAACATACTACAACATCTGGTAGCCAGAAAACACCCAAACGGTGTGGAGAAAAGCGCTTAAAAAGAAAAAGAAAAACACGCACACACACACCATTGTGAGATCTAAAAAGCTAACCAAGCTCTATTCTGCTATATGCTCACACATGGGAAGAACAAAAATATTGGCCTTGTGCACATTCATGTAAAATGCACCTCTGAAAGAAATATAATAAAACGTTGCCCATAGATAAACAATCAACAACATGATATAAAGAATAGATGAGTTGAGAAATATCCACTTGCATGTATGTATCACATGTATGCTGTACAGATTTAACTGTAAAATATAAAGGAAGTCAGCATAAAACAAAGTAAAGCGAAAGAAATGTGAGCAGCACCTGGAAGAAATAAATATTTTAAAAGAAAAGTCAAAAGCTGTGAAAAATGATTTAAAAAGGAGAAGTAGCAATCAATCCTAGTCAAAAAAACGACATATGTCAAATGACATACTGAGGAAAACCTGGGCAGGCTCATCAACCACATAGAAAGTAAAGCTTAAAACCAGTGCCAAGAGTCCTGACCAGGGAGAATAATGCTGCTACCATGCAGATCCGGTACAATATGGCTACTGGCTGCACAACTATAATCAAATATTTTTAAAGGTTTTACATAGTTTCAAAAGTTTATTTTAAGGATGAAATATATTTGGATAGATATTATGTAGACAATATACCACAATTCATTATATCCCCAAGGTTGTATAGATCAGTGATTTTCAACCACTGTGCCGCGGCACACTAGTGTGCCATGAGAGATCTTCAGGTGTACCGTGAGAAATTATCCAATGTTGGTTAATTAGTGTGAAAATTATTTATTTACTGCAAATAATTTGTCTTCATTTGGCTATACCAGCAATGTATAGTAATAGGCAGAACAAAGAAGTACTCTTCCACTAGATGGCAGCAGGTAGGTAATTAATCTGTGACATTTTTGTTTAGTGGTGTTCCGTGGGATTTTTCTAATGTAAAATATATGCCACGATTTAGGAAAGGTTGGGAAACACTGGTATAGATAGCAACCATATATGTTTATATGTTTCCATCCCTTTTTAGGTGGATAACTCCTCTTGGTGTTGGTAAGTTTAAATTGTTTTGATAGTTTAGGGTTTATATGTTTCTAAATTATGATATGGTTGATTCCTAAAATAACTTTAAATATTTGATTACATTTGTGTGCTGTAGACAAAAAACTTTAAGAGCTTAAAATATGCATACTACACAACATTGAACTTACCCATCTCTTCTATATAACATTAACACAATATAGTTTGAGAAACAAGATTGTAGAATAAGCACCAAGGAGGACACATTAGATAAATGCAATCTTTCGGCCAGCACATGGGGTACCAGTATTTATATGAAGCCTCTATGAAAATCCCATTTACTCATTCACAGAGATTTTTCAACAAAAACCTTTTCCATATTTGAACACAAGGGAATTTTACTGTCACTGCCATAGCCCAAACATTTTACAAAGCCATAGATATTAAGCAGTTAAAAGGCTTAGCCGTTCACAACAAAGAGGCAGATTTTTTTTTTTTTGCTCATCTATGAGTAAACAACAAACATTTTAATGGAATAAATATGAACTCCCCAAGTATTATCAGTGTACATTATGCATGGATCCTAAATCCAACACTAAAATCGTAAAATATCTGCTGTAAGCAAGTCAGAATTAACAAGAATAAACAGTCAATTTGTTTATAAAGGGCATTAGTTCTGTTCTGTACAGAACTATACATTGGAAAAAGCTTCTTTATTGCTATAAAGAGTAATCTCTTTATAGCAATAAAGAGTCTTTTTTTCTATGTATTTCACATTATATAATGTAAGGATAAAGAAAATTACATAAAAAAAATTATAGCACAAACAGTAAAAAATAACTTTTCCATTATTTTCTTGAACAGAAGTTGTGCAAGTACATTTACAGTACCAAATAAAACATGTTCACTATACACCAGTTAAGACTTCAGGCTTGTGCTCTGGAACAAGAATGACAAACCAATGGAAAATGCTGCTTACTACTAGTACATTCTAATGAGCTCTACTAGGCAACAGTGAAACATATAGACTGCTACACCCTATTAATGTTTTGGCATAATGAATGGGACATAAAGGAAAATAACAGAATTCGGGCTGTCTTACTAAATGCTTGTTTCAGGTCAAGGTTTAACAGTAGTTAGACCAGATAAATAGCATTTTCAGGAGGACAGAAATTAAAACTTTAAAATATTTTTCTTGTAACACAAGTACTTTAAAGCACAATTCCAGACTTTTCCTTAGTTTTGGTATTATGACGGAGGAAGGGTTAGAACATCAATAGGGAAACGTCCCCTCGTTTTTTGACACACGTGCAAGGAATGACAAAAGCAGAGAGGCAAAAACAGCAATAGAAATCTCATATTTACTCCACTCTACTCACAAAGAGTTTTCTTTGCAATCCCTGTGACTGAGACAGAAAGTGAGGTGGCATTTGCCCATAGGGACAAGGCTAGGAAAACCCCAGCAGAATACTTTGTCCACAAAAATATCCACAAATAATTGCCTGGAATTGGCCTTTAAAGAATAAATAGCTTTACAATAAGAAACAACAACATATTTAATTTCAAGTCCTGACATACTACCCTCACCAGAAGTGTGTCTGCAAATGCAAACAACTACATGAATGCATCATAAAAGCTAATAAAAATACATGTAGCATCTCTGTTGCAAAGGCATTTTGAATGAGGGGTCATAACACTACCTGTGAATCCAAGAATACAAATCAAGTGAGAAAACAGGCCTCCACAGTGAAAAGGATAGTGGAAGTAGAAATGGAAGCTATGTGCTCAGGAAAGGATTTGTCCTCTCTAGTGAATAAGGAAGACTAAATACCTTTTTTCTTGTCCCGCTTAATTCTTATCTGTGCTGGTACAATTCTTAGTCTGGCTACAGCCTGCCCTCGGTAGTGGATAAAATTAGCAGGTAATACAAAGGGGCCTGGGAAGAGATATTTCGTACATGCATGGGAAAGCTCAAAAATAAAAATAAGTTTAGTGGAAAATGAACAGAACAAAATAATGAAAAACAATGGCAAGACAAATACCTGAAGATTAACACAAGGCAAATTTGAAATTTTAATGTTTTGTTGAAGAGGTAGACATTACACACCAACTGCTTAAAACTGTCTGGGACGCCACTATTTAGGTGTCTAAGTGTAAGCAATCTTTAAATGGGTGGCTTCATTAGTTTTCTGCCTAACCACCCCCATCCCTTTTATTTTCATCTGACACCGTGACACACTTTGTACTTGAATGGTCACACTCACTCCTCAAGTGCATCTATGGAGCTATTGTGCTCCTGCTCTCTAGATTGACTACAAAAGGTTATTCTATGTCCGTCTCCAATATATTGGGAAAGTAATTAGTGGTTTATAGAAAGAATATCATAGAACGCTTACTGTATTGCTAGGCTTTCAACTATCTCCATTTACTATAATCTCCCAGCCACACGGTTAATTTTGCAGGGGGCCCTACAGTAATGACAATGGCAATGGGACAGACAGGAAACACTGCAGGTAAGCCTCAATTCTGGGGTCCCAGAGAGATATAAGCAAATAAAATGTGTTAACACACCGGTGTTCACACAAAATTAACTGTTCATAGATAGACCCACTCCATGCAGAGGACCAGACATTTTCATATTCCAACATAAGGAAAGTTAAGTGTCTTACACAAATATGCTTAGGCCAAAAGACCAAGGGCTACATTTACAAAGCAGTATTTCTCTAGTGTGGTCCTAATATTTATGATACCACACCTTTTAAAGTAAATACCTTTAGATTTACCTAAACTGAGACATAACATGCTTTACTTGTTTTATGTAGTGGTGATCTTTAATCAGCCCTTATCATAAAAATGTATTTACAATAAGCATACTAATTATCACTTTAAAAAACAGTGGTTGTTCAATATTCTATGCAGATTATTATTATTAATAATTTAAATATACTTCTCATTCTTTAAAATAAAACTAGATTTGGGATGGTGATACCTAGGATTGGCAACTAACACTTAATGAGATCAAATAACACTTCATGAGATCAAATTATAATGTAAAAAGTAAAGTTTACAAGAGATAAATATTCAAAGATTCATAGATTACACATCTTGGAGGCATTAAGGTTTGTGAAATAAACATTTTAGAAAATTTAGGAAAATCTTTATTAGGTAAAATGACATGATACTAGTAAATTGAACCTTAAAACGTAAAAAAAACTAAATAAAAGGAAAAACAAAAAACACATAAAAGACAAAAATAATTGCGACCTTTAACAAACCCTGGGAACCAGTCATGTGACTTTGTTAGGTTACATGACAATGCTTTCCTCCAATTTTTCTTTTACCTCTGCCAAAGTCAGCAGAGAACACATTGCTGTGCTTTATACAAGTACAGCTACCTGTAAATGACTCTTGTACTTTTTAACCTCCATTTTTGGCCTGAGCCCTTCTTTTTTTGAACATCCTGATCTGACCCATACTGGCTTAAGCTTCCAATCCTGTTATTTAAACTTTGTTGGCTTCACTGTAATCTGGTCTATTTGCCCTTGCATTCTATTTCTCTTGGTTGCAACTTAATATGTTCCAGTCTGCAGTCTACTGTCACATGGTCTGTTTTGTCTGTGTTTCTACAGTTGTCCAGCTAAGATTTCCTGTGGAACACATACTTAAAATAGTCTGGTGAACCAAGTACACTTTTACTTTTCACAGATTTGGTAAAAGCCCAGTCTCTCTTTGCATGTAAGGAAAAGCCATTTACCGCTAGGTGCCAAAAAAGTTCCCAGATTTTTTTTTCTGATGGTTTTTTGGTGTCTCCACAGTCCTTAATGTTAGGGCATGTTCTTTTGTAAGCGTTTTTACAGCCTGCAAACACACTTACAAAATCCTTGTAATTTATCCTCCTTTTATAATGCTCCATTACCTCAGGAGTTCCCAAAACATATAGTAAACAGTCACCAAGTGTGACAGCATCACAAAAATACAGTTTCTCTAAAACAGAACCTGGTTACTGTCTGTGATACTAAACATTTCCATATAACCATTAAATGAATAGGGCAGCACGGTGGCTCAGAGATTAGGCCTTTGCGGCACTAGGTCCCAGGTTTGAATATCGGCGAGAACATTATCTGCATGGAGTTTGCAGGTTCTCCCTGTGTTTGCATGGGTTTCTTCCCATATGCCAAAAACATGCAGTTAGGTTGATTGGCTACCCCCCAATATTGACCTTAGACTGAATTAATGATATATGACTATGATAGGGACATTAGATTGTGACCCCCTTTGAGGGACAGCTAGTGACATGACTATGGACTTTGTACAGCGCTGCATAATATGATGGTGCTTTATAAATAGTGTGTAATAATAAAAATGATTATAATCAGCACAGCTATGTAGTTTCTCAACCTTTTGAACATGTGGAACCCTTGAAATCATTTTCAGGTCTTTTGGGAAATTGGGCAATTGGAAGAATGTCACTCTTAAGCTGCGTACACACTTGCAATTTTTGTCGTTGGAAAGGATCTTTCACGATCCTTTCCAACGACAAGGGAGTGCACGATGCATGAACGGTGCTGTACATACAGCACCGTTCATGCTCTATGGAGAGGGGAGGGGGAGAGCGACGGAGCGGCACCCTGCTGCACGCTCTCCCCTTCCCTTTCATTAGGATCGGCTGTCGTCCATCGTCCGTGGATCCGGCAGGTCGGTCGTCCGGAGGATGGACGACACCGACTGTACACACGGAAGATTTTCGCCCGATAATTGGCCGATGCCGATTATCGGGCGATAAAAATCTGACGTGTGTACGTAGCTTTACAGATAGCCAAAAAGATTATTTGTGTCACTTAAACAGACCTAAAAGGCACAAACTACTCATTGACCAAGGAACGCCAATTTCAGAAGAAACCCTAGGGTTCCACAAATCCCTGATTGAGATAAGCCATAATGACATAATGACCTAAAGATGTTGGCTTAAAGTAAATGAATTGCAAGAAAGCCTGGTTATAGCTTTGCCAGCAAGATAAAGAGGGGGTCTTATAATAATATTCAAGAAAAATTGACATTTTCTGACCTCTAAATGTTAGGGATATGATCAAATAAATTTCACATACAAATGAGGAAAATAAATAATGTTTTCATGGGCCTAGAGTCCTTGACCACTGTAGCACTTTTAGATGGGGGTGGGTAAGAAAACGAAGTTAGGGACCCTCCTTGGTTTAGGAACCCTTTTTTTGTTAGTCCTGAAGAGCTGGCATTGCATATTGGAATTATTGGGCACAAATGCAAAGAGCCTATTTATAATGAAGGTAAACTGACCACAGCAACATTCTCTGATGCAGAACCTGGCAGTGGTTGATTCTCCACCAGGAGATTGTTGCCAAGGTTTCAGATTGACTGTTTAATAAATGGAACCGCGAACTGAAACAAATTGTATTGGTAGATGAAGTAAATTGAGCAGTAGACTTGATTGTGATTATATATGCACTGTACAAAAGGAACATGGAAGTTTGAGATCAGTGTAAACAAGATTTATAGGGTATTCTAAAAATGTAGTTAACGTGAAATGTACAGACTACCAGTTTAGTGAAAAGAAACACAAGGGTGAATTTGTTATTATGGACAAAAGGCAAAAAACACACCTTGAAGATTCTGACGCCAAGTTGAAAAGGGTGTTATGATCAGAGGAGAACAAAATCAAACTATTTAGCTCCAACACCAACTGGTAGATCTGGAGAAAAGCCAGTACAGCTCACTAGCCAAAGAACCTACAGTAAAGCATGAAGGTGGTTCTGTTGTGGGGGGTCTGCTTTAAATGTAGGGATAGAGGTATCTGGCCGGATAAGACAAATTCCTAAGGAAAACTTGCAGCCACTCTGCAAGAAAGTGGTCAATTGGGAAAAAGGTTCAACTTTCAACATGACAAACTAAAGCACAAAGCAGAATTGACCACACAGTGGCTGAAGGAGAAAAAATGCAAAATGTCCTTATACGGCGGAGTCTGAGATCAAACTTAAAGCTAATTGAAAATCAGTGGAATGACTAACATAGCACTCTACCAACAGTCACCCATCCACATTGACGTAACCTAAACAGTTCTGTGGACAAATACTGCACAGTCAAATGTGAAAAGTTGAGAACTATTCTAACAGACTCAAGGGTGTAATGGTTCTACAAAGGACAGACACAGCATATTAAAATTTATTTGACATAGGAAAAAAAAGTAGGATAAACGCTCAATTGCAGTGACATTTTTACAAGAGTTGAAATTTAAAATTGGTTACCTTTATCAATCCATACTATTCTGACACCAACACCATGTGATTCACCAAACTACTGGGGTATGTGCAAAGTGCAAGTGTTTACCTACAAGCTTATAGTATACATTCATAACTATTACCAGTTATCAGGATAGTTGCCATACCTAAATTTCCATTAGGTCTAATAATGCCTAAAAAAGGAAAAATGAGAAATAAAATGACAATACCAAAACAAACCCAAATAGCTTCCATACAGTTCTTAAAGTAGAGACATAAAAGATTACCACGTTAAACAAGTTACAAAAGACAGCTGTCTGCATCATTCACAAAAGATGTCAACCACTCTCCAAAAAGCTGCCAAAAAGTGTGGGGCTTATTAATTTTATTTGTAAAACTACAGCACAAACAATGTCAACAGCCAAGTTTACCTCTCCCATCATCTATCCTGTGTCTCCTGTTGACTCTCTGTCTCTTGTCATCCTGATGAAACTGTATTCGTTCTTCTATGCTACCACTTGGCACAGCTGAAAATTCAAAAAGAAAAGAATACAAAAAGCTTAGCAACTGGTTCTCAACAGAAAAGTTTTATTTAAAAAAAATTACTTTGTAAGCACAGCTTACAGTACACATATAGATGAACTGCAAACAAAGCTTGTTTAGACAGTCTGTCAATGCTGTTGTACACATAACATTTTTAAAAAAACATAACATGGGAAAAATAAAGTAACATTATACAAAAGTATGATAAAAGTATTAATAAAAAAAGAAAATTTTCACACCTTTACCTAGAAGCAAATCCAAAGGTATCATCTCTTTCACTGCATCAAGAATTCCTCTTTGTCGTGCGTCATGTCCATCTAGCTCTCGAGCACAAGCTTTGCAGCATCCACAAACTGCACATCCTGACTCTCCAGAACCACAGCCGCAAACTCTGCAACATAAAACAAAAGCAGAATGATTGAGAGACTAACACAATTCCAAGTACTATTAGGCCCACTATATTCACAGCTTTTTTTTTTTAATTTTACTTTTTACAGATTTGTTTAAACTCTGAACAGCTTTCAACCACCACCTTGGAGAGTGAATGCAGATAAGGGCAGTAACAACTGTAGCAGCAGTGATGAATTGAATGAAGGTAGGAGAAATGGAACACAGGAAAAGAGGGCATTTTTATAGACAGACAGAGTCACATTAATGGCCTCAAAAAAGTTTTTTCTATGCTGTTTCACAGTTTTGGTAATACTCAAAGATATGCATGTTGTGCATGAAAAATGGTGATAAATTGCAGGCTCGTACCCTCCTGGAACGCGGTCTGGGCGTCCACTGCTAACACAGCTAGCTCCATATCCGGTGCAGTCTCCACAGACAGTACAAACCATGCAATGTTCCAACTTCCATTTATGCATTCGAGGGGGGCACATTACAGATTTGTCATCCTTCTCATCAAGCTCTTCCTCCAGGTCTTCATCCATGGCTGTTGCCATGTTCTCAACACCAAACCCAGCTGAAACATTAAAGGGAAATAAAAGAAAATAGATTAAAAAAAAAAAAAAGGCCCCAGTGCCTAAACATTACCCTTATATTCTAATATGCAATAACTGAACCAGGGAAGTTTCCTATAAATAGTATGTAAGTGTATGGTCACCTCTGTAGTAGGAATATAAAAAGAGACCTTTACTTGGTAGTAGTCCCATTCATCAGATAATCTCACTTTTTCCAGGTTCTCTCACAGAGAGCAGTCCTGATTTTGCGCTCTTCCCTTCCATTTAGGGCTATCAAGGAGCCAAAAATAATATATTATATATACTGCCTGGTCAGCTTTTGCATACGCAAATAGCTTACACAATCAGTAACAGTTTGTTCTTTCTAGGTTGGCTCCTTGTCAGTAAGGTTCAGAATGGTAAATAAAAGTCAAAATAATTACATCTTAAAGAAATCCAAACATTGCTGTAATATTGGCTCCTCTCACCAGGTGCAGATACTTCAAAGGGCAAAACAATGGTACTGGGCAAGATGCTCGGGCATGCGCAGAAGGAACACCCAAGAGCCTCCCGGGATGCCTGACATAGGTATCTCGGGAGGCTTTGCGCTCCCATTCATTTTCAATCGCCTAGGCGGTCGAGGATTAGGGAACGGTGCAGCATCCTTATTTATTTAAAAAATTTTTATAAAAAATAAAAATAAAATGCAGAATTTTTACTTTACATAAAAGGGGTTGTTTATCCTTTTATGTAAAGAGAAATTTCTGAGTTTAGGTATGCTTTAAATGCACCCGTGCTAAGACAGAGACATAAGAACATTGTGGCCGAAATATACCACTGTGCTAATTTCAAATACCATGTTGGTATAGTGCAGAGCTCTTCACTGTGCTGTCACCTCAACACCTTCACAAAGCACCTACTATGTGTTGTGATACCTTAGCAAAAATGCAGTAGATACAGACTTTGGTCTATTGCTAGTTTGGCAGCCTATTAAAATAAATAGACAATGTGTACACTACAATGGACAACAATGAATCACCCTGATGTGAATGGACTTTCAAAATATTTAATATTCTGAAACAGTAAGATTTAAAGTAAGCCATTGTTGCATGTACTGTCAGAAAAGGCATCATCAAAGATCACCAGATTAAGGAGAGTTATACCATGGGGTGGCATACAGCTTTTGTTTGCCAATGACCAATGCTCCCGTATGGAGCAGTATATAAAGAGTCAGCATAAAAAAACTTCCTTGTGGTGACCTTTGGATAGTTCCTATCGCTGTGTATATATAGAATCATCCACTTTTTAGTTCCAGTGCACAGTACAGGTGAGGACAATACTGCAAAAGTGTCAGCTCTCAGTTGCTAATGCACCTAGGCCAAACAAAAAGCACCTTGTATTCTGTGAAACTGGTCAAAGAGAGAAGAAAGAGTACAAACAGAAGGCTGTTTCAGTGGACAAGAGCCACTGCCCTCACTGCAGTGCAATACAGTCAGGCTATACTGTGCATCCGCACTAAACAGTGAATTAATCTATAAATACACAGCCATGGGGATTGTGGGGGGCCACCCACAAGAAGGTGCTCCAATGTACCTTTGATATCTATAACAACTGGAGTTGTTTTTTAGGATTCCAGCGCGCCTCAGTAGCTGGGAAACAAAGTATGTGTGTGTAAGTTTTTTTTTTTTTGTTTTTTTTTTTAGTGTGTGTACAAGCATGTGAATTAGAATTTTACATGGAATATATGGATTAAGTAAACAAACATAACAAAAGGGTTACCTTTTCCTCCTTGGCTCAAAACTCCAGTATCTCTTCCACACTGCCCCTTGTTATTTACTCCAAATGTCCATACCTCTCCTTTTTTTGTCAGAACACAAGTGTGAGCTTTTCCCATAGCAACTTGTGTAACAACATGTCCTTTGAGATCTGTAACCAAATCTGCAAAAACATTTTAGGCCATTTAAAGTCTGTTCATTTTAAATGGATGCAAAAAACTAGGTCTATCTCAGAAAGAAGAAAAACACGTTGGGACATGCTTCTAAAAACAGTGAATTCCATTTTGGATGGGGACTTAACCGCTGTCAATACAATAGATTGCAAAAAAAAAAAAAAAAAAAACATAAAACAAAATATTGAATTCATATTTCCTTGAACCACAATAAATATAACATATCATATTGGCATTAAGGCTTAGTCTACACGGACTGTTTCCCCAACGTTTAAGCTGAGGCTTTTAAAGCCCATGTTTGAAGTCCCCATGCATTCCAATGGGCTAATCTACACCAGGATGTTTCCTTCAGACACGTTTATGAGCTTTATCTTAAACGTTGCTTGCAATGGTAAAAAATTAAAACGCAGGAAAAAAAAAAAAAAAAAAAAACCGCGGGAAAACCGCTTGCAAACGCACCCACTGAACTCAATGGAGGCTTTTACAAGAGTTTTTAAGCTTGTTATGAAAGCTTCTATTGAAAACAATGGGGGATTTTTTAAGCGTTTTTAACAGGACTTTGGAATCTGGAACCCCCTTTTAGGGAGACTCCCAGATCTCCACCACCCCACCCTGGTACATAAAACCCCTTACTCATTCCCTGAAAGGGTTAAAATATGTATAAAAAATAGGGGCAATCAGGAGAGCAGAGCTGTCAGCATAACTGTTCTCCTTATGGTGACCTACAATTTGGGCAAAAATCAGAAATTCTGGTAGGATTAAAACAAATTTAATGAATGTAAAAAACAATGTATGTAATGATTTGAAAACTACAAAATGCAGAAATGTTTAACTACTGCAAAAACTGAACAGTGTGCAAATCATAGCATTTACCAAAGTAAGTGAAATGACAGATTGGCAAAAAAATGGTCTCATTTAATTTCCATCACTTACTTGAGTTGTCAGCATAGATGGCATCTTTCCCAAACATATACAGTTCACCATCCTTGGTAATGACTGAGCTGCTCCCATTATTGCACGCAGTGCTGACAACAAATTTACCTTCCATTTTGATCATTTTCTTAGGTTTGTATGGTTTAGACTGTCTTCTGCTCTTTGCTGCAAAGTTCAAACAAAAATGGGCTAGTAATTATAGAATACCCCACGTTAATAAAAATATCAAATTTAGATATTCATTTTACAGAGATTAAACCTTTATGACATCCTAAGGGCTGCACAAAAAAAGCCTAAGTCAAAGATTTCTAATACTAAAGATACCTAGTTTAAGGAACCATTTCACACAAAATGTAAAATTTTAACAAGCAATTTATGCACACAAAGGGTATTGGCTGTAATACTGTAGGTATAGTAAAAGTCAACAGTCAAAGTGCAGTTATTCATGTCATACTAACATAAGACTGCTAAAATGTGGATAAAAGGAATTCTAGCCATGCTGAAGTTTCGAATAAAATGGGCAAAAGTTAGAAACTTAGGTTCAGGTCCCCATAAATCACTGGGACACAAGTATTTGGACAGAGAACATTTTCCAATTTTGGTTCTGCACATTACCACAATTTTTTTAAATGAAACAACTCAGATGCAGTTGAACTGAAGACTTTCAGCTTTAATTCAGAGGGTTGAACAAAAAGATTGCATAAAAATGTAAGGGAACTAAAGTCTTTTTTAAACACAATCACTTCATTTCAGGGGCTCAAAAGTAATTGGACAAATTAAAAAGCTGAAAATAAAATGTTCATTTCTAATACTTGGTTGAAAACTGTTTGCTGACAATGACAGCCTGTAGTCTTAAACTCAAGGACATCACCGGATGCTGCTTTTCCTCCTTTTTAATGCTCTGCCAGGCCTGTACTGCAGCGGCTTTCAGTTGCTGTTTGTTTGTGGGCCTTTCTGTCCGAAGTTTAGTCTTCAACAAGTGAAATGCATGCTCAATTGGGTTCAGATCAGGTGACCGACTTGGCCATTCAAGACTGTTCCACTCCTTTGCTTTAATAAACTCAAGGGTTGCTTTGGCTGTATGTTTTGAGTCATTGTCCATCTGTATTATGAAACGCCTCCCAATCAATGTGACTGCATTTAGCTGGATTTGAGCAGACAGTATGTCTCTGAACACCTAAGAATTCATTCGGCTGCTTCTGTCCTGTGTCACATCATGGATAAACACTAGTGTCCCAGTGCCACTGGCAGCCATGCTTGCCCAAGCCATCACACTGCCTCCACCATGTTTTACAGATCATGTGGTATGCTTTGGATCATGAGCTTTTCCACTCCTTCTCCATACTTTTTTCTTGCCATCATTCTGGTAAAGGGTTATCTTGGTTTCATCTGTCTAAAGAATGCTTTTCCAGAACTATGCTGCCTTTTTTAGATTTTTTTTTTTTTTTTAGAAAAGTCTAATCTAGCCTTTCTATTCTTGAGGCTTATGAGTGGCTTGCACCTTGCAGTGCACCCTCTGTATTTACTTTCATCTTTTATCTTCCCCATGGAAATTATTCTGCGATCATCCACCACTGTTGTCTTCCATGGGCGTCCAGGTCTTTTGGCGTTGCTGAGTTCACCAGTGCTTTGTTAGGTTCCTATTATGTACTACCAAACTGTAGATTTTGCCACTCCTAATATTGTAGCAGTTACTCAGATGGGTTTTTTCTGTTTTAGCAGCTTAAGGGTGGCTTGTTTCACCTGCATGGAGAGCTCCTTTGACCTCACATTGTCCGTTCACAGCAAAATCTTCCACATACAAGCACCCTCTCTCAAAATCAACTCCAGGCCTATTATCTGCTTAATTGATAATGACATACCAAAGGAATTGCCCACACCAGCCCATGGAATAGCCTTTGAGTCAATTGTCCAATTACTTATTAGTCCCTGAAATGAAGTGATTGTGTAAAAAAAAGACTTTGGTTTCTCACATTTTTAAGCAATCTGTTTGTTCAACCCACTGAATTAAAACTGAAAGTCTGCAGTTCAACTGCATCTGAGTTGTTTCATTTAAAATTAATTGTGGTAATGTACAGAACCAAAATTAGAAAAAAGTTCTGTCCAAATATTTATGGACCTAACTGTATATATAGCTCTACAGCACAAAACACTTGGCTGGAGGTGCACTTAAAGCTTGACAACAGGGCATATCTTCTAGAAATCTTCATAGAAACCAATCATGCAAGATACCTACTTGATTCACCATCTTCCCCTTTACTTGCTGTTCCAGTGAAAAATACACTCCCATCATCTGCCGTAAGTAAGGCATGTGAACCATCATGACCAACAGAGAACTGGACAATCTTTGGAGATTTTGTTATGGGGAGTTCCACCCATTTTCCAGAAGAAGGACCACCTTGCTTGATTCCTAGGCTCTGGTATTTGCCAGTGTAATAAACCTGTGTAGATTTTCAAATAAAATTTTTTACCAACTAATTTTATAACAAAGCTGGTAAAAAGATCTGCGATTTACATTAGTGAGAAGAACTAAATTCAGGTACTCCTTAGCTGGAAACAGTCTGTTACAACCTTCTAGACAGTGTTTCTTAACTAGCATCCCCTTTATCAAGAAGCAATTTGGAACTATTTGATTAGTTATTCAAATGATCTTTATGGCTATCTGTAAGGGTAACAATTTTCTCACCTCAAAGTAAGAAGCGTTCAACTTACTGACCAACTAGCTATTGTACAGTGTATGTAGTAATTAGGACGGGGGTTCCCCCCCAAGACCTAAAAGTTATTTAAATGGTTCAGCCATGTTAAAAAAGAGAAAGGCTGTCCTAGAGAGTCTAACTATGTTATCTTCAGCTGAAGGTTCCTCACATAAGTTTCCCCCAGCCAGCCACAATTTTGTTCAAATCTTGTAATCACAGATCCTGAAAATTGGCCATGTAATGCCTAAGGAAGAACTAGTAAAATCAGAGAGGTAGGCAGTAAACCTGTGTCATATGTTGCAGGTTTTAATATTGTTGAGAGGTCAAGTATTTTAGCACCCTAAAAGTCTGATTCCTGCACTGAATTCTACAATTACTGGAGGATAACAAAAGATACAGAGGAAAGGTCGGCAGGACACTTGCAGGGTTATTTACACTACAAATGCAATTTAAACTTCTGTATCTTTAAAGGGGTTTTTGTTCATTACTACTTCACTTTTTCTTTAATAATGAGACCTGTACAGTATATTTAGGCTGCCATGTTTACCACATTTTTTGAAAATGCTTGTTTGGGAGCTATACCAATTCTTTTGTCTTCTAAACCTTGAGTCACTTGGCAATTAAATGCCAAGTGAAATCTAAATACGGGATATGTATATTAGTTTTGTGACAATAAATCAAAACTTTGAAATCACTAGTTCTGAATGACAACAGGTTCAGAGCCATCATCCATGGGAACCCATGCACAATTTTTACACCACAAATATCCTTTAATAGAAGAAAACTTATTTGTAACAAAAATGTAGTTGTTACCTTTCCACTAGATGTTTTCATCAGAGCGAATTCTCTTCCTGCTCCTAGAACAGCCAATTCTTCATCAAATCCAGTGCCTATAAGGACAGACATTAAACAAGAAACTTAATTTTTGTTTGCAATAGTGAGAACAATTGCACAACAGACAGCTTCAGTTTCCAGTAATATGTTTTGAGATATTTCTTATATAACAAATCATAATTGCTTTAAAAAAAACAAAAAAACAAAAAAACACACACACATAATAAAGGGAGGGTAGTAGAGGGTAATAAAGAATGGAAGAATGATACTTCCAGTTTATTAAAGATTATGCAACACCAAACCAACCGTATTACACTGGTTAAAATCTTAGGACAAACAAAATGTTGATGTGTGAATCAGGACTAGCTTACTGCAACCTGCCAATTAACAAAAACGTTGAACTAAAGATCTACCTGATCTTCGAGGACTTGCGTTAAATACCATCTAAATTAAAATGGCAATTTAAAACAATACAGGACTTAACATAGAATCTTCAGAGAATTTAGGCTTTAAGGTCCCTTATGTTATCTATCCAAAATAAAAACCAAGGTTCACTTTGAACTCCTCAAACATTTTTTAGGGAGCTGCTGTTCTGAAACCATGGATATAGCAACCCAACACTGTCACTGAATACAAAAGTTAAGAGCAAATCAATTCAGCAATTCCTTACTTATGATGTGCAAATCTTTCTCCAAATCGAACAAGGAGATGCCACAGGCATGCAAACATTTCCGAGCCAGTTTAAGTTGTAGCTCTTGCTGTAATACAGGTTCTGTGCTAGTAGCAAATATTCGAACAACAAACCCATCCTGCAGAAAAGGAACATTCAAAAACAACAAAGTAAAAACAACAAACCCATCAGCACATAGCAGGTACAACATTCAAATCAAGTGCTATTGGAAAAAAACAAAAAACAAATGGAGAAATAGTATTCTGCTAGCAAAGAATACACAAGCAATGGTTGTCCAGTAGATCATTAGGTTTCTAAAATAAAAAATATCTAATAAAAGTACTTTTAAACAGAGCAGTGGTGACAAGATAACTAAATATTGTTTTTAATTCTAAATTATGTTAAAAGGTCTGCATCAGGAGAGGTAAATGGAATGATTGTTGCTGACATTCTGAAAGTTGCTGGCTTTGAAATGGGTATTTTTATCCTTGCTTTACTACTTAGGGTCACTTACCTGACGTGAAGTATAAGAATAGAAGGAGTCATAACACCTAATTTACACATGCTTGTTCCAGATTAGATAATCACCTGTAGCGAAGCTAAGAAAAAGATGAAACCCCTCATGCCTGCAGCAGCAGGTCCTCTATTTCTATCCTCAAAGATTGCAAATACAGTGCAATTCAAGCACTCTCCAGTGTCTGTACCTACCTGAAAACGTCTTCAGCACCAAGTCTGAAGTCTCAGATATGCTAATCACAAACATGTTTTGAGAAATTTGAGAGGTGGTGTGCCCCTTTCAATATTTCTCAAACAAAAATTTAGAAACGAGTATGTTGCAGGAGGTAGGACAGTCCTATATAGGAGATTTTCATCAAAGAGCACCTTGGGTTTTTAGGGCCCCCCATCAAATTCAAATATAAAAATCACTGCAGGTACTAAAGTATCAGATGCTGCTTGACAACAGTATACAGCACAGAAAGGTTTGCTTTAAGAAATATGAACATTAGAAAATCAGCAATTTCTTAAGGTTGTTTACAATTTGGTGATAAAAGACAAGTATATCAAACTGAACACCCACAAGCTTATTGAATAATTCAAATATGGTGTTGGAAAAGCAACTTTCACAGTCGCATAAAAATCTATATGAGGAATAAATACCCAAAAAAGATTCAGTGTAATCTGCTTAATACCAAAATATTTGCAAAAGGTGGCAGATTATCATCTATTTTGAAAACCACCAGAAATATTCAGAACCACCACTTCAATTAATAGCAACTGACCAGGGTGGTGTAAAATTGGTTGCCGTTTCATAAGAAAGGCCACCTAGGAGTCCAAAATTGAAAATGCTAATTAGGGACCCCCAGGGGCCACTTACATAGCAAAGGCGCATTGGGGTGGGGCCCCTAAATTTTTCCTACCTTTCACAAAACTATATTTGTAATGCTTTGCTACATTTTCTGCTTCTGTTCCTTGAACCCCAATTTATCTGGAATGAGGAGGTGCAGGAAACTGAAAATGTAGGTGCAAGGGGGGGGACACTTATATAACCCCCCCACCCTTTTAAATTTTTTTTTAGCATGGCATCATTAGAACAAAAAACTTCTGCCCATCAAAACACGCTGCCCTGTTAGACATGACTGTACCCCAACAGTACCTGAGCCCCTAGTTGATTTTGATAGGTGGAGTTTATTTTATGTTCTAATGACGTCATTGTGATGAAATTTTAGGGGGTGTTAGCCACAGAACTTCCCCACGTGTTTTTAGTTTCCTACACCTCCCCATTCCAGAGAAATTGAGGTTCAAGTGTTAAAAGTGGGCAGTAATGTGTATTAGTGCAGTGTGTTTGACAGTAATTTTTTTTTTTTTTTTTTTTTTAGGGGTTGTAGCCGAAGGTGTCCCCTCACTGCACCTACATTTTCCGTTTTGTACACCCCACCATTCTAGGGAGATTCGGATACAAAGAAGAAAAGCAGTATGACGGTATAGATTTGTGAAAGGTAGGTATACATTTAAGGGCCCCAACCCAAAGCTCCTTGGCCCCGGAGGTCCCCAATTTGCATTTTCAATTAAGGTCACCTAGGCACATTTGCTTTTGAAACCAAAACCCCAATGTTATATTTTCACAAGTTTTTACAATTGTGATTCCCATATCTTTAAATTGTTATCATTGTGCTATTGTACTATTAGCTTTGAGGGTCCCCTGTGCACCCTGAAAGTTTCAAGTCATTATGACATACGGTTTAGTAGATATGAAGGTTTGTACACAGAGAAATGTAAGACTTCAGAATGACATGCAGCATTCACACACACATCTGATGAAGTCAATACACATGCCCACTGGGGCAGATACATTGTTACACAATGGGTTTCCCCCCCCCAGAAGACTCAACACAGCTATGAGATGGGGGAGGGGCAGCCTGTGTCCAGATCTCATAGTAGCTCTGCTGACTCTCCATGAGCATTTAGCAGCTGGAATCCTCTGAACGAATGACAGCAAAGAATGGAACAGCCTCCCTATTGTCCAGAGGATTAGAGCTGCCTGCCGATAAATGCCGGGCGGAGTGGGCAGGGCAGCCCGCCCATCAAAAGGGGGCTGGGGAGAACCATTTCTGTATATATATACAGTTAGATCCATAAATATTAGGCCAGAGACAACTCTTTACTAATTTTGGTTTTGTACATTACCACAATTAATTTTAAATGAAACAACTCAGTTCCAGTTGAACTGCAGACTTTCAGCTTTAATTCAGTGGGTTGAATAAAAATGTGAAGAACTAAAGCCTATTTTTTTTTTTTTTTTTTTATAAAATGTTAATTTCTAATACTTGGTTGAAAACCCTTTGCTGGCAATGACAG
>NC_092858.1:55820473-55857973 GCF_032062135.1 Pyxicephalus adspersus
TCAACCCACTGAAATAAAGCTGAAAGTCTGCAGTTCAACTGCATCTGAGTTGTTTCATTTAAAATTAATTGTGGTAATGTACAGAACCAAAATTAATCATACATACAAAACTGTATGTGTCAGATTCAGGTGAAGGCTTATGTATCTAGATAAGGGATATGCAGGTCTATGTAATTTAAAATAATAGTTCTTACCTCTTTAGAAGCAGCTATTTGGTTGATAAACTCGCCATCAGTGAAGAGTATGTTCTGTCCATCAGTATTACAATCTGCATTGCGAAGGTAATACAAATGTGTAAAACAGTAACTTATTATAACTCTAAAACTATTGAATTTTATGTAATTACTATGCAATCTGGTGTGCAACAATATTTTAATTTGAAATACACAATCTAATTAACTGTTCAATGTCAAAAGCAAGTTACCTATTTTAGAGTACATCAGAAATAAACTAACCAGCCTGAATGTAACACTTATACAAAACTGTCACTGTTGTAATCCTGAGTTTCAACTGCTGTTGGCATTCAGCATGAAGTTATAATATTTTAGTTCGTGAAAACACTACTGCAACCCCTTTGCCTGTAAAATGACATAGTGGTAAAGAGAAGGGAAGCAAGTGCTAGTAGCTGCAGGTGGCTTACATTAACATGAACCTATTGCTTTTCCATGCATTTATTTTATTGTCCTAATATTAGGAAGCACAAAAATAGTGGGAAGTAGAGTTTATCTAATATGATAACATTCAGTAGGGTCTTGCAAGTTAATTAGAGCAGTACTACAATTCTAAGCATTATCTGCTACTGATTTTTCCTAAACACTGTTAGCAGGTGAATTTATGAGAATATATAGTTAGAAAGTTTTTTTTTTTTTTTTTTTTTTTTTTAGGGGTTGTAGCCCTGTCAGATAAAAAAAAACAAAAAAAAAAAAAAATTTTTAAAAAGGCTACTGCTTGAAAGTAGAGAGGAAGAAATATAGCAGTAAAATGTGAATACAAACTATAATATTTTGAAATAAAACAATTTAAATATGTAAAAACTAAATACGAGAAGCCCAAAATTTATTCCACGCGCAAGCAAGCTGCCTTCTAACATTTTCTGACATGGTAATACTTCAGACCAGATAAATGTGTTCTTACAGACGAGTGGCTATTTCACATATAACCACCAGTCACATTCACATCATCAAGGAAGGGTATATTAAGTAAAAGAATTCCAATTTACATCCAAGAACGCACCAATTTATTAGACCTTAAAGATTTTAGTTACATCCTTTTTAAGCCACATAATTAGAATAAACATACCTACAAAAGAAGATACTGTTTCAGATCCAAGGTATTAGGCTTTTACTCTACAAATTGAGCCTTACAAAATAGGTGCTTTATGCACTTGAGAATTTTCAGAAACATGAAATAAAGTATTATTGCAAATGTCTAATAGTCAAAATAAATAGAGTGAGTACCGTATTGTTGGGACCATAAGATGCACTTTTTTCCCCCAAAAGTGTGTGGGGGGGTGCGTCCTATTGTCCGAATACCCTCCTGGGCTTCCAAGGGGGGCCCCAGCAGGCGTTAAATATTATTCTGCTATATTTTATTAAATATTTCTTTATACAATTTGGTTCACAATATTTTTTTTCTTGTTTTCCTCCTCTAAAACCTGGGTGCGTCCCATCGTCAGGTGCATCTTATGGCTTGAAAAATGTTATCTTTTTCTATATGTAGACATTATTTAATAAAATGGACATGTCTTTAGAGGCATATAGTGTATATTTATCCCTAAAGGACAGTTTGCCTAGACACACATGAACCACCAGCCTCACTGCTAGAAACAAATGAGTGCGCTACTTTCCTTTTTGCAACACAGAATACTATGAATTGTTATACTGCTTTACAGTCAAACATTTTTAAATATAGATTTTCTTACTCACCGAAACTAAATGAGCACACTTCAGCATAAACATAATTATCAGCTATCCTAGTATATACACAGGAACCAAGTCAAAAGGTAACCCCTAAATGGCCTTCAAAAAAATTTTAATGAAAGCTGGAAATTCTTGTTTGGTTCTCACAAAATAAAATGCTTGATTTTCTTACAGAAATTATATCTCTGTGATTTGGATTCACCATCTGGTCTTATACTAGAAGGCTGCAGGCAACTTATAAATGTCAGTACATTGAACAGGCTTCAAGCAGTCGATTTCCTTACCTCACTTTTCCTTAAATACAGTAGCAGGAAAGAAAGTAAACTATAAATCTATGATTCAAGGACCTTGGACTATTAGTAATGAAAATTCTTTGAATTTCAAACATTTCTCAATTATTTTAAAAAGCTAAACAATTTTTGGGGAAAACCAAATACCTGAATGGTTTGGCATGCATGGCTGCCATTGTTGGTAAGTATAGCCGAGATGGCTTGAAGGGTTTTTCCCGTTTCTCCCCATGCTACCACCAAACTGAAAAGGCAGGCACAGGAAAGTGCAGTTAAAGTCTGTCCGGTGGTGTCATTGGCTCCTGTACTACGAACAGTGATTTCCAGAATAAGCTGAAGAAGAGATTCTGTAAACAGAAAAAATGGCAATTGAGGAATCAACAAAGCAAGTCTGCCTCTATTTAAAACAGATAAAAGATAAACTACATTAAGTAGATTATATTGGTTTTTCAGGAAGACAATACAGATCACCCAAATTTGTGAAAGCCAGCAGTAAGCAACAAGAAATTATTGATCTATAGTCAAAAAGTGAAGAGGAAAAATAATAGGGATATTTAAACAAGAATAATCAAGTTACACAATACACTTGAAATGTAACTGTTTACCTTGAATACTTTATTAATAATTTCAGCACACTTCTTAGCCAGGTATGCTGCTTAGGCACTCTTGTAGCTGGATATTTGCAAGTGATAACCACTGAAAGGCAGGTCCTGTCGACTCCGGACTATAATACCTGCTATTCCCACCAATCTAAAGTATCTTCTTTATAGCTACATTAGCAGTTCTTGAAGCATATATAGTGCTGCTTATTGTCCCCAGATATGTTTTATCTAGGATCTAAAAGTACAAGAAGCTCATGGCTTCTTAATTTTCTAAATCATTTAAGGCGTTATAAGGGACAAAGAAAAAAAAAAGCCCTGATCCTCTACAAGGGGGCAACACAATATGTAGAGACATGTGGGACTAGTTGTTCCTAGATTAACCCTTTAGCTTAACAAGCCTAACATCAACACTAGTTACTAGTTCTTCGCCCTGCTACAACTGTTCTGGATCACAGCTTCCACAGTATATTATAGCTATATTTTAAAGTCTATTTAGAAAATGTTAATACATAAGTCTTTAGCATTTGGATAGTGTTGATATGTATCCAATGAGAATTTACAACGTCAAGAGCACCGTTTTGTATGTAGCCTTACCCAACACTTCAGGAGGTTCTGACTGCAGTCCCTCTGGCTGCTGACCCTGTAGTATATTGAGGAGAGCTTGCAGGCTCCTCAAACACAGTGATGGGTGAGAAAAGCGTGTCTCCTTTATTAACTCAAACACTTCGCATAAACCAATTTCAATTATCTAAGAAGATTAAAGAAAGAACACAAACTGTATATTAATAAAATCTGAATTAACAAATTTATTTTAATATTTGTATTCATAACAAACATTCTATACAGTACAGCATAATATAGGAGGTCCTATAGGTTCACAGAACACATTGCAGACTACCCTGCTTTTTAATGACTTTGGATAAATTTAAAATTGGCTTTGCAAAATAAAGCAGACCGAATCAGAAGCTCTAAATACATAAGTGCAGGGGTATGTCAGTATATAGGACAAGCTTAATACTGGCCACAACCCTGATGTTCCGCAGAGTCCCTTTAAAAAGTAATAAAAGATTACTGCTTCATTTAACCAAGTTACAAATAAAGAATCAGGCCTTATGCATCAGAATAAACTGAACGAAAATTCATAATATGCTAATTTAAGTCACACATACAAGCTATCAGATGTAAAGTCCTACCACAGTCTTGTCCTGTTCAAGATTTTTGGTGAAAATTACTTGCAAAATCCACTTTCTAGCATTTTACTTTGTTGATCCTCCTTTAACCACCACACACTGTATTCTCCCCAGAATTCTTTTTTAAGTTAGGTGGGAAGAAGCACTAGGCAGGTGGTGGCCCAACTTCTCAGTAACCATCTGGCAGTTTTTTTGAGTGGTTACTGACAAGTGCCCGGTGTGGTACCTGGCTAAAGGGGGCTGGGATGTGCAGTCATGCTTCTACTTTACAATTAGTCTGTTTTGTGCTTAAATGCATTATGGGGAGCACTTCCAACCCCTGTCATTTACCTGCATGAATATGACCAAATAGAAAGTTCAAAACTATCACTTGTGTGTAAAAATTGTTTTACTGGTTGCCAGTCCTTTCCCCATTGCACACATTTTCCCTAATCATACCCTCCACTTCCATCCCCTGTACATACAGTGTACAGTCATACCCTTTGCACTCCTCTTACACATACTGCTTGCTATTATATCCTCCACGCACACCTCCCCCTGCATATACCTTCCAGTATCATACTCTCTGCACTGCTCTAATACATACTGCCCTCCGCTATACCCTTTTCTCTATTTTTCTTTACATATTTGACTGCTACCAGCATACTACCCGCTTTCATACTATTCGCTTTCATACTATTCACTATCACTATTTCATACTATACTATTCACACTTTACAGCACATGTTGGTCCCTTACACATTTCTGCCAGCAAAATTTTATTCTGATAGTAAGCAAATCAAGGAGCAACGAATGGGTCACGGTGACCTCTACAAGTTTTTTGTGAGCTCCAATAATTAAAACTGTTTAGCCTAAATGAAGTGTGGTATTTAAAATGAATTAGTGCTAGATCAAAGGAAAATTTACTAAAGCCCCTCATACTTGTCCTGTCCTTTCGGTCTTTCCTGTTAGTGGCCTACCATATTGTAGGATATTTTTTTCACCCTTGAAGTAACATTTAAATTACCTACCTTTGGAAGCTTAGTAGGTGGCTCTTTGGACTCTTCCTCTTCATCACTGTCAGACTCCCCACTCTGTACAGAGTTCTTAGAGGATAAAAGAAGGGTAGTTTCTTTCCTTTGCCATTCCAGGACACAGTGACGGACATTGCAATAAACATTGAATGCTGAAGGGTTACTGTGGAGCTTAAGGTCAGGTATGAAAAGAGCATTTTCCAGGTTGTCAGCCTAAAAGAAAATAAATAAAAGATAAAGCACTAAAATTTATGAGATCCAAGAACACAGCAGTAATAGGAGCACTGCAAGTGTAGTTCCAGAAATATATCCAATGCCAAGATTATCTAGAATCTATTAAACTTTACATCTCCCATGGACCAACAGAGCTTGTAGTTACAGTACTGTTTTTCTTGGATTGGACATGATAAAAAAGGATTTGTTCTCATTGAAAACATGCAGGTTACTGCACCGAAAAAAAAAACTTTTATTTTTAATCACTCCCAAAAATAAAATTCTTGTCAGTTTCACAGCTGTATTTATTTGCAGAGTGAAATGCAATGCTGCCTCTGCACACAATTCGAAGTAAACCAAAATTGAAAGTAGGTTTATCCTGCAGTGCTGCTAGCTAAAGACAGCTTTAACATTTAAAAAGCTTTACCGGCTTTCTAAGCCTCTTTGCATGCTTCTTGATTGTGAATTGATACAAATATGACACATCTTTGTTAAACATCAGTTAAAAATATACAAGTTGTAAAATCTAATCTGAATTGTCAGCGCTCTTTCTAGGTAAAACAATTGTGGAGAGCAGAATCTTGTACACGTGTAATGTTTTGGGACTTCTGACCGACTGAGCAATAGAGCACAAAGATTACTTGTGTGTGCTAGACCTAAAACATAATAAATGTTACCTCTCTTAAATCTGCATTTGAAGCAGAAGTAAACCTGCAACCCTCACCCTGTTCCCTTGAAAGGTGCCGCCATCTTCTTTTCTTCCTGGAAACCATCTTCAATAGTCTTGATTGGTCAGGCCAGGATGACAACTCAAGTTCAAATATTCCCAGCATATGCAAGGAAAGCCATGATTGACGATATTCCCTGTGCCTTCCTACAATAATAACCAGCCTGATTGTGGATTTTTTTAAAAATGGAACTCTAGCTTCCTTTTAAGGTTCTTACCTGATGGTATATGTTACCATCCAGAATAGCCCACTTTCCATTCAGAATAGCCAACTTAGGTATAATAGGGGTTTGTAATTTGAAACATATTTATTGGACATGCCATTTTTGTCCAAGTTACTTTAATTCCCATGTATTGTATTGCAGGCCATGAATTGTCCTTCTACTTATTCAAAATGAATATTTCCATATGTAGGTGATTTTTATTGCTACATTAGTTTTCTTTAGCCTATTGTCTCCAGTAGCCTGTTGTCTCTGCTTGGAAAGAATAAATTATCCCATGTCAGGAGGTCAAAACTTGATTACAAGGGGTTTATGATTAATGAGAAGAGTTTTCCAGCATCTTAAACACAACCAATGTCATTTTCCTAAACCTCTAGTCTCATGAGCCTTGATCCCACATGAATGCATTCTACCATATTAGAGTTTTAAAACTCTGTTCTGTCACCCCCCACCACCAACATCTTCACTTACTCTCATGTGCTCTACTTCAATTTGTTCCACCTGTGTGCCTACTCTTGTTACACCTAACCACCAGTTACGTTACCAGGTGATAACATTTACAAAACCTCTATATATACCCAACTTATGTAGCCAATTTCATCTACAGTGCAAGTTGTTACCTGGTATGATCTAGCTCTTTAGATCACATCATCTACATTATATTAACTATGTATGGTATGTTATGGTAATAAAGAAAATCAAAAAGTTAATTTGGTATGGTACCACCTATATGCCATATTGGAATCCTTTACTTTCTTATATCATACGGTTTAAAAATCCCAATAAATATCAGAAATTTTACATGCACTGCAACATGCCCGACTGGTTTCTTTTTCTGCTTCTCCTACTCCTTGCCAGAGCTGTGCTGAAGGTTAATACAAGATCAAATTAAGGTTCTTACATTGCTTGAAATTAAACACATTTACTACATTAAACTCATTATTTGCATGAAGTACCAAAAAGATGCATTTTTCAATTATTCATTTTTTTTTCCACATTTTTCATGGAAGTGTATATCCTGCAACATAAGATGTGCCTCTCATTTAAAAAAGAAAACCATACAGTTCTGCAAAAATGCACTTTTTCCTAAAACATCTCCTACACTTAAAGAGAACATGAAGCCCGGCTGTAATTTATTCAGGATGATAACATGATGAAGTGCATGAGGATGAAGCACCAGGAATTGAAGTTATTTCATCTGTTTTCACATAACTTGCAGAATGATTAGTGGGGGGTTATTTCGCCTGAAATGCTGTATATTCTCTTATTAACACCCACATATTTGTAGTTGCACAGATCATGGCAGTCATGCTCTATGAAACCACATTGCTTAAATCCTTATTTTCAGAAAATAAAACTAACTAAGCATGTTTACATTAGGAAATCATCATAGAGAGGTGTCGCTCGAACAGGAAAGTATTCACAGCACAGAGTTCACACACTGGGCCCGATTTATTAAAGCTCTCCAGGGCTGGAGAGGATACTTTCCACCGTGGAAGCTGGGTGATTCAACAAATGGATTTCTTTAAAGTCATTTGCTATTTGTTAGCAAATGTTTTCAAATCCTGGACCAAATCGATTCTAGTTTCATTGTGGAAAGTGTATCCTCTCCAGCTTTAATAAATCAGGCCCACGGACTAACTTCAGAAGAAATATTTAGGGTTACAAAAGGCTAATAAAATGCTTTGAACATAAGTTTATATATATATATACCGCATACACTGTGTTGGGAAGGACTGCCATATTCACACACAAAACATCATGAAAAAGGTTTGTGCTGCAACGCATCCAGCAATAAAGCAACAGCTCTGAAAATTAACAGACTGTTTTTTGTTCCCCCAATGTCATGGCTGCCCCTCTTGTTTGTTAGCCAATAAGATATCAATTCAAGGACAGATCAGGAGTCACTCCTACTTGGATTTCCCTAAAAACTACCCTGCCAATAATAAACTAATGGATGATTAATTTCATGTGGCATTGCTGGCTCTATGATCCAATGAGGCTTCTAAATGGATGGATAAGAGTTTCTGTTCATATCGGCATCAAATCTGAGTGCTCAATAAGATAAAAATGCAGGGGGAGGCAGTCACTGCTAAGGTTAGATCAGGGGTCCCCAAAGCCCAGGTGGGCCATGGTCGTCTGACAGCTAGGACGTGAGAGCACAGAAACCAGCGGTGGTCTACTGCTCTGGCTGGTACACCCCAGACGGGCGCACTGGCCAGAGCCGCGGACCATGTCTCCCACATGCATCGCAGGCTCAGGGCGGTGGGCGGGTTATGTCCCTGGACACAACTCGCCCAATCTCCCATTGCAGGCTCAGACCTCTGATGGAAGAGTAGGCGGGCCCTTACATCCTGTCATCACTCTGGGGGAAGTTTCTTCCCCTTTGGGTGACACAAATTACAATTTCAGCTTTTTGCTTTTATAGAATAAAAACGTATATTGTAGGATACTGAGAGGAAAGCACATTTCTGCTAATAAAAAGGAAAGACCAACCTGAAATGCATACATTAAACAATGAGAAGGAATAATTATCCTGGAGAGCATACCATAATATTACATATCTTGGAGAGCAAGCAATGTAAAGAGAGAGAGTGGTACTGGCAATGGTCTTTAGAGTAATCTTTACCTTGCTTCGCAATTTCCCTTTTGATTTGGTCTTTTGCTTCCGTTTTAGTTTCTTCTTGCTAAGAATTTTCTTATTTCTGTAAAGAAATGGAAGAGCATTACATTACATTTTAATAAACAGTGATCAGATTATCATCATGTGGTAATACTTTGTAGCCAGTACACGTAAACTAGTTTGTTATCAGCTACCTATTTTTTTGAAAGAGATCCCTTTATTTATATAAACGAACCATAGCCAGGTTTCAGATTTCTATCTAGTGCCCAGGACATTCATAAAAAAGCAGGAAAACTATTCCACACAATGTTTTATTATGCTAGCATTAAGATACAATAGCAGATTTGGGCTGTACTATTATGTTGTTTTCCTTTGTGTTCTACTGACTGTATATAGCGCCAACATATTATGCAGGGCTGTACAATATGGAGATGTTACATTAAATATAGATGATTTTTTATACAATAACATTACTAATAAAAGTTACCAGTAAGTAGCAAAAGCTCTTTCAAATCCTCACCTCTTTGTGTCATTGTTTGGGCTTATTAGTCATTTGCAACCCCTATTAACTGTACTGTGCTTCCAAAAATGTTGGTGCCTAATTGAGTTTATTATTAATCATAAAAGCAAAATTCTGCACTGAGGTAGGAAGTTTTGAATCCTCAGCAATCAGCTTCTACTAATGTCCTTTGTCCTTAAAGAAATGAGTGGTGATGCATCTTGCACATGAAGAAACACAGTAACACAATGCAGGCAAACGTTATCTATTAGAACATTTCAGTATCTTGGCTCTCCTTAGGAATCCTTTTCCAGCGTGAAAGCCAAGCAACCAGTCCCTGACAAACATACAAAGTGCTCCTATCCACCGGTTTTGTTATCGATTTACAGCATGATTATGAAATTAGCAGTGAATACTGACATCCAACAGAAATAGTATCAAAGAAATCTATATGCAATGTATACCAAAAAGCTGAAAGAGACTGGTAGAAAAACGGGGGGAAAGCAAAGTAACCATATCTTTTTTTAGGGGAAAATATCAGCACAGGCTATCCATTGAATTAGCGGACATTAAGCAGGTGGCACCTAACAGATGAAGGTAGAAAATGCAACATGCACGTAAACATTATTATGCAAAGTTATGCAAGAAACATGTCTGAGTTTTATTCAATACATCTGTTTATATAAAAGCCATTTTCAAATAGGCCAAATATCATCGTAAAAAATTACATCTAAAACCCTGTACATGCTGAGGAACAATTTAAACTTACATTCACTAAACATCACCAGTAAAAAGAAGTCTATTTTTTAAATTAAATCATTCACAAGTACTTGTAGTTTTTCTGTCGAGTCTGTTTTAATATTTACACTAACCTACCACAGCCAAAATCACCAACCTAGTTGCAACTGCTTTATAGTTTCCAGGGTCACCCAAACACCCACTGGTTGGCCAGCGAGAAAGCTGGGTGAGGTGTAGCAGTGACACAGGAAGAAGCAAAAATCTGAACTGGAAAACAGAAATTCCCAGCCAGATTGTGCTGTGTAGCAGGGTGTGTAAAATCACAAGAAAGGTTAAATAGAATCACAAATCTATTGTCGTCAGGTTAAACCAAACATTTTTTTAAAACTGCATATGCCTGCATTTGCATCGTTTTGTTTAAATTGAAGAAAGTGTAAGGTTTCACCCAAATATTGCTTGGCATGCTGATGGGGATCTTGGGAAAGCAAGAACAGTAACAGTACTAAATGCTGACATATGCAAAATAAAACCTTTTTTTACTACTGAACAATTTCAACCAAGTGGCAGTAGCTGGTTTATGTATTGATCTGCACATAGTTCAAATCCAGTAATGCTCCAAAATAAAGGTTGTATGAGGTAGGTAGCTCAGCAAATGCACAGTGGTGGCTTATCCCCTACACATTACAGACAGCAAAACATCTTTTAAAGATCTGAACATCTCAAAACAAGATCAATATAGAGTTTAGGAGCTAGTAATAAACCTTTATTTCAAATGTATTTACATGAAACTGCAATTAATATTTATGAATAATTAATTATAGAAATGAAAACAACTTTGCCACACAGAGTTGACTTTTGGCAAGGTAATCCTACAGGTGTATCTCAAATCAGAATATCATTGAAAAGGTAATTTATTTGAGAAATTCAAATAACAAATTAGGTAATTAAAAAACAATTAAAGAATCTCCATAAAACTTGTCAGCAGAGGGAAGCATGAAGTGCTCTAAAATTTCCTGGCAGATGGCTGGGCTGACTTTGGACATGATAAAACACAGTGAACCAACACCAGCAGATGACATGGCTCCCCAAATCATTACTGACTGTGGAAATTTTACAATGGATCACAAGTAACTTGGATTCTGTGCCTATCCAATCTTCCTCTAGATTCTGGGACCTTGTGTTCCAAATGAAATACAAAATTTACTTTCATCCAATAGGAGGACTTTGTACCACTGAGCCAGTCCAGTCAGTCTTCACTTTAGCTCAGGTAAGATGCTTCAGAAGTGGTCTCAGGAGTGGCTTGACACAAGGAATGCAAAATGTGTAGCCCATGTCCCAGATATGTCTGTGTGTGGTGGATCTTGAAGTACTGACCCCAGCCACAGTCCACTCCTTGTTAATCTCCCCCAAATACTTGAATGGGCAGTGTTTCACAATCCTCTTAAGGCTGCGATTTTACTTGTCGCTTCTGCACCTTTTACTGCCACATTATTTCCATCGATATGCTTGGATCAGAACTGTGTGAACAGCCAGCTTCTTTAGCAATGACCTTTTGTGGAGGGTGACAATATTTGTCTTCTGGACAACTTTCGAGTCAGCAGACTTCCCCATGATTGTGTGGCTTCCTGAACCAGACAGAGACCATTTATTGGCCCAGGACACCTTTGCAGATGTTTTGGGATAATTAGTGAGACATCATGATTTTACCATATTGAACCTTTTCACAATATTCTAATTTTCTTAACCACCTGAGCGTTACACTGAGGTCTAGATTTCTGTACCAAAAGTGATCCACTCACTGTTTTTCATGAAATTTTTTTTTTAAATTGTAGACCTGTAACTTACAGAAATATGTCCGAACAGGGGTTCTAGTAGATAATATGAATATAAGACGACAATGGACGGAGGACGACGCTGGAATAGGAAAACGGCGCTGGAATAGGAAAACGACGCTGGATGTGCACAGCGGGACCATGGAGGTAAGGCTGTGACAAAAATACGGGGGTTAACCATCCTAGCCATTTTTTTTTGCCCGACCTACGTACGGGCATAACGGCTAGGTGATTAAACACAGAATTTTGGGGCTTTATTACATGTAGGCCATAATAAGCAAATGAAAAGAAATAAATGTATGAAATATATCATTTTGCGTGTAATGAATCTTTATAGTAAATCAGTTTTACTTTTGTGAATTGAAATACTGAAATAAAATTATACCTTTTCAGCGATATTCAAATCTATTGATGCATCTGTATTATAGAACACCAAAGACAGCTTCTAACAAACCTTTAATTTGAACGTGAACTTTTATTAGGTAAAGATCATACCTATCATCAATATTTTCTTTTATTTGTACTATTTTCTTTTTGACATATCTAACAAGTAGTGGTAAATCCAGTTAGCATCTGAAGTACAAGCTTAATAAAGTAAACAAAATGCTTTCCTTTGCCTTCCTTGACTGTACCAAATGCTCCACTTCATTTGTCTCAAATGTTCCCCCTCCCAGACACTGCACATCTCCAAGTCAGAATTTTAGTAACAGTGCTGTCAATTGAGAAAGCAGTGGGCAGAACTACAGAATCCAATGTGGATTGACAAGCTACAGACAACCAGCAGAGACAATCCAGATAGTTGTGTCCCTAAAAAATCTTCAGACCCTACTGTAGTAAAAAGGTACAATCTACAGGAGAGTGGCCACAGGGAATCTCTCTGTTTACCTAGAAAACCTGTTTCTGAACAACAAAGCAATGTTTCTCAATGGGCATGCTCAGAGATGTCAATTCATTCATTCTTGGTTGCCAGAGTACCCAGCGTTCCTTGCACGTGCTAGAACTGAATGAAATCACATGCAGGAATTACAGCCCAGTCAATCAAGATGGCCGAAAATCATAAATGAGGAAGAAGGCGGCAGCGTCTTCTGACGGAACAATGACAGGCAAGTATAGCCAGGTTTAGTTGCACGTTAACCCTTTCTACCTAGTGCCCAAGCCACACAACCCTGACAGATGCCCAACCTAAACCCCCAATCCTCCATCTAGGTGTTAAAGCTAACCTTTCTAAAACACTAACCCTTCAGAGAACTGCCTACTCCTGACCTTTCCATTTGAAGGGAATTCAACAGAAAAAAAAGCATGGCTCCTTTTACATCCAACTTCCAGGTTGTGGGCAAGCCCTCTGTGCCCCCGAGTACAATGTAAGACTATCGTTCCTGCATGGCAAGGAAAGCACAGTGATCAGCAACTCAACACCAATAACACAATGTTAAAACTTTAGTGACATCCTCTCAAGTAAAGCACTGCCTGTTTCAATTTGTAAAATAGAACATGCCAGTTTAATTTAGACAATTTGCGCTCAAGAAGTCTATGTGCCAAAAATATTCAAAGCAGCAGTTGTGACTTCTAAATATGATTCATGTGATGAGACCGATACCAGAACCCATGCCAGCTAACGAGCAATCCAACAGGCACTAAACTGCTAAAGGATAATTTGTGCCAAGCCAATTGCTTAGCATTACCTAAAGAACATTTGTCATATCAAACAAGTGGAATTTTTAGTAGAGGTAATGTGAAATATCAAAACAGAACTCATAGTGACTATTTATGGGGAGAGCTGGAATGCCACTACAGAGATGCTGAGTCGGCTGCCAGCAGACCAACTTCAGTGGGCCAGGAACATAAGAACAAATGGAAATCAATGCTTTAAAGATGATATAGCAACTACGAGAGTAGTAGCTTACATATGGCCAAAAAGAATAGCAATATGTAATTAGTCATAAACCTTTTAATTGGAATTAAAACCTAAAAGTCCTCAATTCACTCCTGTCCCACACACAATTCCGACCTCAAACAAAATACACACCTTTACCCCCGTCTGCTAGTAGAATAATCTATTAATATCTGTCTCATTCGTAGCCTCTTCCCATACAAGGCTCCAGGACTTTTCAAAGACTACGCTCTCTTCTTATTAGGCCTACATCTACAACGCATTTAAACAGACCAGACCATCTACAGTCAACTCTTAAACTTGCCTAACCATTTTCTTTCTTCAGTCACCAATTAGCAACAATTCAATTTCCCCTACCCACTGTGTACTATCCTCCAGAGGTTCAGACCTGCTTCAGGATCAAGCAATCCTTGCCAGCTGCCCAGTCACTTGCACAGCAGCGCTGGTTCTTAAACAACAAGCAATTGCACAATCAAGAGCTAGAACTGCTCACTGCCACCTCTATTCATTTCCTCAGTAGCTGCTGCATGGAAACATATAGCATCTCCTGGTAGGAAGTTCCTTGGAGTTCCTTTCCTTCCAAGGAAATTGTAAATCATGAATGCCAGTACATGTGTACATAACACAACATTTAGAACATAATAAAATACTATAAACCCCTATTACAGGACCACGGTATACCACTACATGTACAGGTGGATATAGATGGACTATTATGAACTTAAAATATGGACTAGTGAACATCCTCCCTCACCAGCCCTTTTCTGCAAACACATATACAGGTAGTCTCCAAGGTAAGGACATCCAACATACAGACGCCTCCTAGATACGAATGAATGGGCTTCCCTGCTTGCTCGCGTGAAGAGCAGAGGCTTGAATGGAGGAGGGGCGGTTTGTATGACTTTCAGAAGAAATCTTTTGCTAAACACAGATGAGGTTGTGGGTGATCTTAGGGGGGGTGAGATCTTTCTGCAGCCTTTTGTAACGCTTTAAGGACCAAGACAAACTCTGCAGTTGTTTCTTTTTGCATATCAAAGCACAGCTTGCTCCAGAAGTTAATAAATGTCTAGGCTAAATAAAGTTTTTTTCTATTCCATTTTTGCTTTGTCTGTGATTAACTCACAGTGAGGATTATAGACTACCTGTAAAGAAGGGCACAACCTAATTTTCCTGCACTGAAATTAGTGCAGTACCATGTAAGGTCAGTGTAGCAGCTTGTTCTGTGATATCTGTGATTAGGCAATTCAATAAACTGTTTTGCCTTTTTTTATTCAGTGGTAAAAGAGTGCCCACTAATGTCACTGCCTATCCAATAAAACTGATGGAAAAAAAAGACATGAGCTCAGTCTTAAGATGTCAGCAATATGTCACTTTACTACTATTAAATCCCCTTATCCATGTTGATATGAATGACTCTGCATATAACTGCATACTTGGAGTGCGCATGGTTTAAATGCTGAGGACACCCAACGCTGATCTCACTAATCTATCTATAATACCAGACCATGTGTTGGTACCCTAGAAGTTACACTTTGAAAACTTAGTAACTGCATAAATGCTTCTGCTTGGGTTAATTCCCAAATTTATTTTAGTACTCACAATGCCATCAGTGATGTTGTAGCTTCGGATTTACAATAATAATCTAGTATGACAGCATAAGGCCACTCTAGACATGTACAAGATTTGAATGACTTTAATCTCACGTTTCAGCTAAGTAAATTGTTGAGACTAATCCTTGTCTTAACAACTGCTTCCAATACCTGAAATGGATTTATTTTTCTAAGTGTACACAAACTGCTAATTAAATAGAAAATGGCTGAAGTGATAAATGCAAGAATCCTGAATAATTTTTATATATGGTGTCTTAATACCATTAAGTCACTATGTCTGCTGGCAATTTATTAACAAAATAAGACAGAACAACAAATTCTACAGAACTTCCAGAGTAAATGAGGACAGCAAGAGACAAAATTATATAGAACAGCAAGCACTATCTTCTTGGACATCCTTATTGAAAGACAACTGCCAAGAATGAACTGCAAACTCGATCATAAGAGAATAAAACTACAGTGATAAAGCCGGCCATAAAGTCATACTGGTACCCATATGTAGCAATCACTACAGTGCAATACACTCTCAGGCCAGATATATATCAATGGCCTAATGGCCTTAAGGGCTTGTTCCAACAATAGCAGCATGTTGTGTTATTATCATGGCCTTGGTGTGTGTTGCATTAGTGCAACCCTTTCACTTAAACAGGCTTCCGAAAGCAGCACAACACAACAAATAAATGGTGCGTGCAGGTTTTCTTTAAGCACATGGATTAGCAACAAACACCAGTGCATTGGCAAGGTGCCTCTGGGGTGTTCGCAAGGATAAATGAAAACCAAGCACACTAAAACATGTCCCGTTTTTTGTGTTAATGCTCTTCTAGATCTTGAGACGCTTAGGAAAGGTCCCATAGTTTATAAGACCCACTAAGGAGAAGCACCCAGCAGTAAATTCTAGGGCAGGTAAGGCTAGGTACTTTATGATCAGGGGACTAGGTAGGCTGGATAAGTGCACTTGATCTGAAAGACAACATAACAGAATATTCTTGGAGGACTGTACACAGCATGATGTGCAGTTTTTCATTTTTTAAAGCACAAGTTACATATATGAAAGATTTTCAATCAGGTAAGACATTATTGTAGAAGGGGACAGGCAATGTCCCTTTCGAAAGAATCCCTCCTACCAGCCTGATTGTTCCATGGAACTGTCAAAAAAGCAAAGATGCTCATGGACAGCTCAGCTTTACTTGCCAGGATACCAAGCGTTTGCTTGCGCAATGAACCATTACATCATCCTGGCCAATCATGACAGCCGAAGCTCATATCACGGAGGAAAAAGAGAAAGAAGATGGCAGCGTTCGTTGACAAGAGCAAGGAAAGGAGAGTATGGCGCATTTAACTCCTCTTCAACATGAATCATGTTAAAGTAACCTTGGCACCAAACACCATCCTTTTAAATAATGTTCCTATAAAAAAAAAAAAAAAAAAAAAAAAAATGCGCATCAAGAGTGTTTTTTTACCTGTACAATTCTCCCTTATGTAGACATTCAAAAAGCCGTGGCCGTGTGCTGAAAACTTGCATGTGAGGTCAACAGCACCAAGTGACACTAAAATATTTTCTTTTGTTACTTTCCTGGCTGCTATATAAAAGGTTATGTAGAAATGAGAAGGTAGCCAGCACAGAATAAGACACATCTGCAAGTGGAGTGCGCCATGACATGCAAGGAGAGGTAAGGAGCTGTTCAAGGAAAGTAACTCTCTGGAGGGTTCAGATTCACTAGCAACATCAGAGACTTGAAAATATATTTTTTTCCTGTGCTTTTATATTTTATCATTTTTAAATTAAAGTTCAATGTACATACATTAACCCAGCCCCAAATCCAAAATTGTCCCGCTTTGGATATAAATTCAAGTAATGCAGAGATGCCTGTGTCACATACTAATGTCTTGACACACTGCCTGGGAATTTCAGCATAGCAATGACATCACATTGCCCGTTTCCATGTTGAGGGTCTGTTTCAGACACATATAATATCCACAAGTACCATAAAGCATGTAAGCAGTTATTAAGCTGAAGTTGCCTTGATGGTCATTTTAAATTAAAATCTATAGACAATTTTCAACCTGTTACTAAAAATAAGGTTTTAACATTACTATCTCACCTTCTAAAGAAAGAAAAGCCTCAATCCTTAAAATACTCTTAATTGCTAAATACCCCATATATCTGACCCTGCTCCCCAATATACCTACAGGTCAATCACTACAATAAACAGACTCATAGGTTAATAGTAATGCGGCATGCAGTAATGCAAAGCTCAAGAAAAGCTGTGCCGAATTATCTCTTTCCTTCCAAAATATCTATTTGTCAGACAGTTCTTCTCAAAATTATGGTATGATCAAATGAAGGTGTAATATACTAAGCCAAAAAAGCCTAACCCTCAGTCACAGGCACTGGTTAGCCATTCAACTTCATGATTTTTTTGGATCACTGAAAACACTGCTTTGCAACATACAACTAGCGATTTTAAAGAAAAGTTTGACCTCTTAATTCATGCTTCCTAAAACTAGAAACAGAAAATCATTTTAGGTTTGTTGCTACATTTATCAAAAAACATTTACAGAAAAAAAAAAAAATTGTACTGAAGACACACATTGTTCTTTTGGCAACATTGTGCAGGTTAGAATCCACCTGACTGTGGGAGTGCCAAACACAGGACTGGAAAAATCTTTGATAGGTAAAAAAAAGTTCAACTTTGTATTGAACAAGCTTGTCTGAAGTTCCACTTTAATTAAAAAAAAATCCAGAAGGTGAAAACTGGTAACTTGTATTATGTTTAAAGATGAACTGCAGGAAAAATACCAACAAAATATAGCTTTTTTACCTGCCAGATGATGTATGCATTTTACATGTGTGTTTTCCTTTTTACACAGCTTATAGACATCACAACCTACTTTAGTAGAGCAACTAAATCAAATTACTATTTTACTAAAACATGGAAGTGGTCTACAAATGGTTTGTAAATGTCAGGACTTGTTTAGCTTTAGTCATGCAAATACCCAGAAGCCAGGTAGTCAATATGTCTAAAAAATGAGATCTATTGTCTATCTCTGAGCATTCTGCATCAACTGAAGCAAGTGTTCTCTGGCACAGTTTTATGCATCATCTTCTTCTATTTTATGTTAGAACAAAATATGTTGTTTCTATGACACATCATAGGAAACTACTTCATGATGCTTCAAAAAATGTTGTTGTAGAAATTAAAGTTGTGGGTTTCTGTTTACAGAATTTAGAGCAAGGTTTGGTGGTTACAGCGGACCCAAAGTAAATGACTTTACTTGGATCAGTCAGTGTCTCTGCTTCACGCAGATCCAGGATCTCCCAATGGCTGAAAAACATGTAGACTAAAGTTTAATATGCCATTTTGTTTTTGTACTCCCCACCCTCCTTCATCAGAAAGCTGGGTAATCAAAATGTCTTTTTCATCATATAGCTTTATATTAGGTCCACCTGTGCTCCTGTATATATAGCCTAGGCAAATCATAGCTGTTGGAAACGGTTTGCAGAGTGCTGTACATTGCTTTGTGAAAACATCTGAGAATCCTGTGCATATGTGAAGCTGAACCTCCACAACTGAACGAAATGAAATCCACTTGATAACAAGGGGCAAGTCAGGGACAGTTCAGCTGATGACTTTCTAAAGCTTCTTATGCACACTGTAAAATGGTGCTTGTTGCCTCTATGAAATCACAACAATTTCAGTACAGTACATGAGTATATTTGTGGCTTTTAATTTTAGAGGCACACATTCTTGGCTAGAGGTTTCCAGCAGAGAAGTATCCCCTAAAAATCCACCAGTCAATAAGAATGCAGGGCCAAGTTCACTCCAAGAACACAACAATAATGCTGGATTTCACGCCCTGGTCACAGCATTGACATTATGCACAAATTACCTGGAGCTTGGAAAAGTCTTTACCCTTTCTTTTATAGCATCAAACTTTTAATGGCAACAGAAAGTGGACAGGGAAGCAGACCTACCAAATGAATGGAAGGTTCACCTGATTTCTTTGCAGCATGCTTCAATACGCTGTAACTTGTTAAAAACAGGATATCACATTTTTGTACAATGCAAAATATATGCAGCATGCTGGTGTAAATTGGGCATATGGAAAAGGTTATTTTTCAGGTCCATTACGGAGCTTCAGTAAAATGCAACCAAGCTTGTTTAAAGTGACCGTCAACACTCATTTAACATTCCCAGACAGGAGAAGATTGTCAAATGCTTGTAAAAGCTCTCTAACAGCAATGCTTCTATTAGGCTGCAACCTGTGCTAACAAGGTTTTAATGTTCATAGAGTCAGCAAAGGTTGACATCCAGGTTCACATCTTCAGGTCCAAGAGAAATAACTTATGAAAGAACAGAACTCCCATCCTTCATGTGTGTGTCATGCCAGCATATCACCGGGTAAGTAAAGACAGAAGTGGGATAACAGTTCTTGGAAGCCGTAAATTAAGAACAAGTCAGAATGGAAGCTTCTATTTCCATCATCAAGTCTAGTTGAAAGCCGGAATAAAATAAGGCAGATTCTCAAAGCAATGATGTTGATGAATGTAAATTTTAGGAAGTACAGTATCTTTGGAACAAAACTGTTCAGGTTCAAAATTGCTTTGTGTAGCTGTGCACCTATTGACAGCTACATCTAACCTGTGAACAAACAGATATTACAGAAGCTCACCACCTGCTCTCTCGAACGCCTTATGTTTTAAAACCATTTGTATTTATAACATCAGGTTAAAGCCTATATATCCATATGTCCCATTTTAGAGGTTTTCACACGTTCATTTTACAGTATAATCCCATTGTACAATTTCATCTGCACATTAGTTAAGACATACTTTCCTATAACATGCTGTGAAGACGTAAGATGGCACAGAATCTAAGGTTTGAATATGAAATTGAAGAATTATGAGGCCATGATCCAATGTGTGGTCGTGTTAGATACAAACTGGTGTTTATGTAGATACTAATCACAGATATTGTACAATATGATGATAACAGGGTATGATCTACTCATAAGTTTCCTACACAAATATAGCGATGTTATGAACCATTAACTAAAATCCACTTATTAACTAAATTAACTAAAGTCCACTTATAGTAGATACAAGTGCTCTTCTACCTACCTGGTAATATCTTATGTAATGAATAGTAGCCAAATAAGATAAAGGTCTGAAAACTCCCATTAATGTCCCGAGCCCATGGGATCATTTGTCATCACACAGAACTGTATAGCCACCATACTGAAATATTTAGAAAGCCAACCTTTTAAATTGGTGCATGTAATGCACAAAAAGCTTTACATTTATAATTAACCATATAAACAGAAAACATAATGAACCCCTCTGTACTACAGTGACAAATACCAACAGGAATTTTGAATAAGAATTGCACGGCTTTGTTCTGGAAACTAGATGCCATACCCCCAGTCATTTCTCCATTTCTAAAGTAGTGTTATTCTAAAATCACATCATAAACATGATTTATATTTACTAAGAACAATCATTAGCTTACTAGAAGATTAAACATGGTGGATATATTTTAATTCTGGAACATTTAACTATAATACATGAAATCAATTCCTAGAAAAGTTACAATGTTCACTATTGGGATAATATTACCAAGTGTGCATAACCTTAGGATCCAAGTCAACCAAGTTACTTCAATACCATAGCACATTCCTGAATGTTATACTAGGAAATTGCTGCAACTCTTTACTGCGTTTCACATACAATGGAAAAATTACAATAATAATATTTCTCCTACATCTATCCACTTAAGTTGGTCTTAATAATGCAGGCAGTGGAGAAAACACATTAGGGTTCGGTAGCAGGTTCACTTTACTGAAGACCTCCACAGATAGTTAGCTTACTTCAATACTGCTCCAGTCAACCCATAAAAGTAAAACCTGTGTAAACATGCTGAATTTCAAGAATATACAGAGCTATGTTTTCTACAAGTCAAAGCACTTCATCCCCGAAGATCCCAAGTTATTTCCTTTGGCTCAAAATGCCAAATGGAGCACCGGAGAGGGAAATATAGTTTTCTATGAACAAATGCATGTGAAAGGCAAAGTACAGATTCACTCTAGGTACTCCCAAGTTTTAGAGTCAGTTTGCAGAATTGGTAAAAAAAAACTTGGTATCTGGATAAGGTGTGAGTAAACCAAAAATGACAGAAACAATATGCTAAACGCTGCCAAATCATTTTCATCTACATACACAATGTTGAAGGTCATGGCTATAGCAATTCCCTGGTTACCAGTTAGTTACCCTGCCAAGGGTGCCACACACACTGCCTATCAAAAAAACATCAAAGATTTGAAAGTACAAGCTTGTGCAATGTAAGGATTTCAAACTGGTTTACTGGGTTTATCACACCCTAATTAACAATGTTTTCTCAAGTCAAGTAGAATATCTTTCTGGGAAATGGATTTTACACACTCTATTACTCCACACTGCTAATAATTATGTAGATATGCAGAGCAGCAGGTTTGAGTGCTTGGGAAAATATTGTACTACAAAGTGAGATCACACCTCGAATTGTTACATTGGAAGTTTACAACTTACCCGGCACATATATTTCACTAAAAAGGGAAAGTTTAAAGTATTTTCAGTGAAAATATACTAGGTAATTACAGTTCTATAGAATTTTGATTTGCATTAAAGCTCTTCCATACACCTGAGGTTTGTTGTTGGGCTAGCCAAACAAAACCAGCTTCAGTTGTTGGCAGATAATAGGGAAATAGCCACATAATACTTTCTCCAAGACGTATCTGTGCGCTTAAGCACTTGGGTCTGCACTCCTGATGTGACTATAGGAGAGGGCTCCACTAACTGGGATGAATTTTAATTATTTTGTTTTGTTAAGAATGCAACAGGAAATAGGGAAAAAAAACAACCATTTGAAAGTCCCAAAATCTTAAGTGAACAGGAACACAGTAATGACCATGTAGCCTCCCATACACAAGTCAATGGGTAAAATGGGTGACGTTTTATGCAAATCTTTAATAGGTTGGCAGGTGCTTTGCTAAACAGCGCTCCAGACTGTGTAGGCCTTATTATTGCAGAGGTCACTTTATAGTTCGTTTTGGGAGTCCTGCTTTGACAAATGAAATACAGAAGGCTAAATGTACAGGGAAACGGCCAACTGTTTACACATAATTTTGAGCTCCAATCTAAGGATCAACTAACCTTTCTGATATGCAGTTTGAACACCTACTTATTTTTTTATATAATTACCCTTTTTGAACGATATCCTTCTTATATCAGGTTATCATTTTTAGGGTAAATTAATCTATTTGATTAAAGCAGAGCCTTCATCACATTTTAACATTTTATAATAGAGGGTTGGTTATCCCTTTTATACAATGGAAAAAACGGTTTGGGGAGGTTCTCTCCACTTTCATCTTTACCACTGTGATGGTAAAGAATGAAGGGGAACTCCAGCCTTCTGAAATACCTGCATCATTTATCCCAGGAAGCTGTGGGATGCTCCTTCTCTGCATGCCCAAGGGCTTTACAGTAACGTAAAATAAATAAATAAAGAGTGTTCAAACTCTGGAAAGTACAGTGTATGATGTGAAGAACCACCCAGAAAAAAGAGGAAAAAAAAAAAAAGATGGTGGCACAGAATGGTAAGTGCCAGAAAGGAAGCCAAGACAGCACAAGACTCGGTTTGTGGATGGATCTTTGAAGCTGCATTTTAAGTCTTTCGTTTATACTCAAAAATAAAGTATTTTTCCTGTATTTTCAGGTAAAAGTACTGAGACATATAATAAAGAATATATTTTCAGGCAGAAGAGCCAATCAGAAAGGCATTCTCTAAAAACCAACTACACAGCCTTCATAGCCTTGTTCACATTTTATTGGCATATGTCTGTCTAGCCTTAAAGTACTGCCTAAAGAGAATATGACCATTTGTTCGTCAGTCACAGCAACCTCAGGCTATAGCAATCATAAACTATCCTTATTAACAAAGTGGTTATTACAACATTTTTACATTGGGTTTACAAGCTTATAAAGTAATAACTGCAGCAGGAGGTAACAAGACAGAAAAGCAAGAGTAATCAAAAACCTTAAGCAAGTTTAAAAAAAAAAAAAAAAAAAAAAAAAACAAAGTGGTTATTACAACATTTTTACATTGGGTTTACAAGCTTATAAAGTAATAACTGCAGCAGGAGGTAACAAGACAGAAAAGCAAGAGTAATCAAAAACCTTAAGCAAAAAAAAAAAAAAAAAAAATGTATGCAAACTGCCATTCTGCCTTGGATGGATTTGGCCCAGACATACACTTAAGGGACAGGGAGTCTTCAGCTGCTTTGAACAATAATGTACCTGTGCGGTGTTATTGCACAGTGAAAGTATGGGCTATGTACAAAGCTATGCCTTATGTATATCATTGCAATGCTATTTGATTATTTACAGTTAGGTGCTCATTTTCAGGATTACTTGATGCAAAACATTGCTTGACATGCATTTGAAAACATATCCAACAATAAACCATCTTTACCTAAAATTTTGAAACAATGTAAAGCAGACCTTGCACTAAAAAGGTGACTGCTTCACCTGTCAAAGCTCTCACACAGGACAATTGGGTAGCTCATTCTTTTTACTGGTTCAACTTAAAAACTGAGGTACTTATACAGGTTCATTATCATGTGTACATGCTGCAGCACTTACTATACAAGAAGCTGTAACCTTTTCCTCACAAGGGGTAAAATATAATATACTTGAAGTAAACTTGTATTTTACCTACACAATATCACTTTATTGACAGCCCCCAATATAAAATTTAAACAAACCTTCTTTCCCTATTGCTCTATTCAGTCACTTCAACAATTGACCTTTATTTTCAAAACAAAGTTTTAATAGTAATATTTGTTTTTGGCTTCAAACATCTTTTAAAGAGAATACACACACTAAAAGCAGACTAAAACATTCCAATCACACTGTAAAGAAAAAAAAAACAGTGGAGTTGTGGATTTGCATAAAAAAATACCTTACATTTATTATTGACTACTAGAAACATGCTAATATGTGAAGATCCTGGTACTGTTAGATATCCCTGGGCTAGGATAAACAACCCCAAAAATGCCAGCTTGAAATATTTACTATGGGCTTATTGAGACAGGTGAAGAGAAGAGCGATTCCCAGGCAGCTTTCATTGGTTGCCACCTGCTCTGCCACTGCGTTGGTTCTTAATGAACATTTTTCATTTTGCCAAACGCTTGTCAAATGCCAAACATTTTTTGGCACATTTTCCATATAGGCTGCCATGGATGAGATGAGCTACGATAAGAGTCTCAACTCATGTGTGAGTAACCATAATGCAACCTCACCATCCATCTCAACTAGTGATAAAGCTACTTAAAACAAAGCACCATAAAATCTACTAAATATTATCCCATCATAGTTTCTGCTCCATTTCAGTGCATTACAATTTCCTATGCAACAGCCAACTTTCTTAGTATCTGTATAGGTTTAGGCAATAGTATATGACAACCCTTAGCCTGCTGATTAGCCTTTTAAACAACAACAACTTTGCCCATGTTTTTGGGAGCGTTAGCAGTTCCATGACAAGGTGGAAGGAATACTGCAGTGCATTAGGATTCCCTGTTTCATCATTAGTCTTAGTTAATATTTCAGGCTTGCAGCAACAGCTTTGCTTTAAGGTCTCAGCTGGAGTATTCCATCTTTCCTATAATCACAATAACCTGATTAATTTTAATAATTAGGCTTTAATGAAAGTACTACCACGTTAAAATGGTAATAAATGACTAGAGTTTACAGAGCACTACATTAGACATATTTGTGCAAGGAAAGGGCACGGTGTTCCTTTTGAAGTAAGGGTTAACCACAATTATGTCAGCATCCTGAAATAGAGCCATGATGTAATTGTGCAGTGTGTATAATGCTCTGAGACATCACTAACAATATTGATGGCAAGGATAAAGAAAATTCAATTATACCCCTCCCACAATCATCCCTGAATATCTGAATCTGGATGGTAAAGTCTTCACCTAGACTGTGCATAATAGTCCTTTTAAACCATTACATATCCTACCAATAAATTACCCACTGTGTTCCATGATTTCGGCCACCATTTCCAAACAAAGCTTCATATGTTACCTATCTACATGCTATCCTAAGACCTTAGAGTACACACAGTTAGAAGCACCCAGTATTGCCCAGTGAAAACAAAAAAGTGATTAGTCCAACCTCTTCTTTTCCCAAAAGTATGATCATGCAGGATTATTACAGCTGATCAAAAATGACTGGCTCAAAACACTGTTGTCTAATGTCTGTGGGTAACAAAAGCTTACATTATAGCAAGCAGTCCACCTTGGAATAGAGATGGAAATAGAACAACTGTTTTCTAAGTTCCATGTCTATGTATTACAGGTATATTTGTTGGAAACAGAAGCCCTATGTTCTTAATGACAAATAAAAGGGAATATTGGGTTAATAAAGTGTCTTAAGTACACACGCACTGCTAATATTGAGGCCAAGCGACCTTGAAAGCACATCATGCATGTAATAGGCATGGCTAGACATATACATTGAAGTAAAAATTCAGCCCAATTCACACCAAAGAGTAAACCACTTTTTTTAATTTAGAAGCAGTTCTGTCCGGTCCTCACCAGGTTCCCAGATAAACACAACTGACACTGAAGCTCTTCTCCTTGCCAGCAAACAAATACACCTAATGCCAGAACACAGGGCGAGCATCAATAAATATATTTTTTATTGCAGAGGGATTGCGGGTGTTCATTAGGCAGCACATCTCTTCATATTAGTATGCATAAAAGAAAAAACTAAGTTTAGTAATTTAGGTTTCAGATCAGCATGGTTCTTCACAAAATCAAATCTAAAGCAAATCTGGTCAAACGCATTCACACCTTAAAATACGGACAGTGCTGAATCCCAGAAAGCGCTCACTGACTAGAAAGGCAAATTGAAAACAACTAAGCTCCAGAAAACTGTAGAACATGCAGACCCAGCACAAATGCTAACATGACTAGACATACTGCTATCACACATTATCCAGACACACCCATAGCAGGGCCTGACACAAAACACAGCAGAAGCTGTCAAACATCACCAGGAACATTTGCTATGCTTACTTGTCATGTTCAGTATGGGAATAAAGTCAGATTAAGCATTTTACCTTCAGATACCTGGACAATGTTACCTAAAGAAACCCAGAAATGTATCTTGCTGCATGTGACCTCCTAACTAACAAAACAAAAAACACTCATGGTCAGCACTATGACACAATCCCACTTTCCAAATACTCCACAAGGCTGAGGCAATTTCCAATGTGTTTTTTGGCTTTGCACCAGGAGCATTTTAGGGAAAAAAATGTAAATTTCAACACATTGTCCTAAAAAATTCACTGAATACATGTAATTTTCCCATTTCATTCTTGATTCTCTGAGAACTTGTACCTAAAATACTCACCAACCTTTAAAAACAAGAACATTTGTGGGAAGGCACATTTATGTGAACAGCATTTGCCAAATGAAGATGGGAACGGAAGCACCTGCACTATAAAAGCCAGTAGACACTGCATATGAACAATACACTAAAAGCTAAGATATAGAGCTTTGAAATTGGCATTTTATTGTAACAAAACAATTTTAATTGAAAGGCTAAGGCTATGTACACATGTGCAATAATTGTTGTTGGAAATGATCTTTCACAATCCTTTCCAGCGACAAAAGACTGCACGATGCATGAACGGTGCTCTACATACAGCGCCATTCTGCTCTATGAAGAGGGGAGGGAGAGAACAAGGCAACACTCTTCTCTACCTTCACTTCAATTACGATAGTTCGTCGTCTGTGGAATTGCCAGGATGGTCGTTTAGACGATGTACAACGAGCACTGTACACACACCAGATTCTTGTCCGATATCAGCCCTGAGCCGATTATGGGATGAGAACAATTGCATGTGTGTACCTAGCCTTATAGCTCAAAGCAGATTACAATCTGATCAGAATAGACTGGTGGGTTACTGCAAGCAAATCATACATTTTCAATGGACTGAAAACACAAAACACATTTCAACAAAAATAAAGCATTGTTTACATTTTAGCGCAGAACAAAGAATAGATGCTTCAGGTCCACACTTTGTTGTGCACTAAAAAAAAAATAAAAATAAATATAGAATGCATTGTGATGTGCATTAGGACAGCAATAAAATTAGTGGCGTGAAGAGTGAAGCGCACTTTGCACGTGTATTACAAGAACATGCAATAATACATGTGTTATTGCAATGCATTAAAGGTGAGACGAGAGTATTTGGATCATAAAAAAAACACCAAGTAGACTTTGGGTAATCTCAGACATGCGGATGACTGCAGCATGGGACAAGAGCAGTTCGGAACCACTTTGTGAAAGTAGATGCAGGCAGGTGAGGATGCGGTAGATTGCAGCTGTGGTTAGCAAGCCACTTCCAATAACTTAAATACAACCACAGCTCATAGCAGTTGAGAAATATCTCCCTGAAAACACTGAGCTCCAGCAAACTGCAACCCTCAACCGCGTTGAGTTTGAACTGTGGTTGATACAACAACCGAGCAGTAATAAAGAGGCTGAAAGAGGTCAAAAGCAGCGGTTTGCAACTTCATGAAAAGTTGTCTTTTCAGAGTCTGCAACAGTTTGACTTTTTAGGAAAGCTGCATCATAGTTCTCAGTCCTTCAATGGTGACTAGCACTAATTTATTACCAGGTAATATATCTTTTTCATTATCTCCTCAAATATCTTCCAAAAAAATGGAATCTAGAAATTCTACAAACTAAGATGTAATCTATTTAATCTGTGGTCCACTATTCCAGTTGATTCATACTTTATATGAACATGGGTTGGCAGAATTGTTTGAGAAATTTAGATAGAACTCTGTATAAATGGACAATTACCCTTGTTTATTTATGCAGTTTTCACTGATATCAATGGATAGGCATCAAATCCTCCTATGCAATTTAGCATGTCGTGTTGATGAGCATATTCCTTCATTTGCTTTACTATCTACTTTATAATGTCAGATTAAAGCAAACCCTTCAATCTGTTACCCTAGTCCTTTAATGTATAGGTAGTGTAAAAAAGTAAATATTTCTCTTCTAGTAATTTATAAATAAAGACAATAAAATGACAGCAATATTGTTTTCATGCCATTCTCTTTGTGTGGACCATGTGTGCCGCCATCCATGTGAAATAGGAATTGACCCTTCACAACCAATAACTGGTTGCTCCAATTTTAGCTGCAATAACTACCGCTAAATGCTTCCTGTGGTTTATAATTATTGTCCCACATTGCCCCCTGCTACATGGAGAACTGCTTTGACTGAACCAACAAGTTTTCAAGAAGTATTACTAGAACTCCTCATTGCATGGAGCTTACAACTCTGACTGGGCCATTGTATAGCTTTAACTTTTCCACTTATTCTGCTGCTGACATGACTTTATGTTTGAGATCATAGTCCACGTGAGCTGAACAACACACACACACACACACACACACACGAGTATTTAGAGACATGTGACAATGTCTAGGTGAACTCCATTTTCAAGCCTCACAGGAGCCTATAAGGAATTCACCAAGCATGCCCCATCCAATCCTGGTTGTAATATTGGAATATATTGATGTCATGGGGAGGGTGGAATTCTAGGATAGAAGGAGCTATTCCCCAACAAAGGATGGAAAATAAAGCGTGGGCTAGGCAGAGACTGAAGAGCGTCTAATGAAAGAACTGTCATTGACAACTGAATTGTCCCATGCCATTTTAATGTGGACTTAAACTCACATTTTCAGCTTGTTTTATGGATGATATCAGCTCAGGTTATATCAATATGTCCGAGGTATACTTTTGTTTCCAAAAGTGGCAAAAATCTTCCTAGGGCAATAACAGTGAAGAGGAGACTCAGGGGCTCATGGGAGATTTACATCATGGGGAGGGGCACTAAACTTGCTGACCAATCAGGGCCATGGGTGTGGTTTAGAACAAGTCTCACTGTCCTGGCTGGCCAGCAAATGTATTTTGGTCCCCTCTTTTTCCCATCATGTGATGATGCCTGAGCAGTGAGAGAGGGCTGTGGGTGGAGGATGTCAGATGATGGCGAGATGAGCATGCCACACGTAGAAGATGGACACTTCCATACTTATTGAATGCTTTTTTTTTTTCATGGATGCAAGCTGACACAGCCAGCACCATAGGGGGACAGACATTCCAGGGCATGTAAGTGAGAACAGGTATCTAATACAAGTCTGGTGTTAGATATATTCTTATAATCCAAATCTAAGGTCTGCTTAAAGTGTACCTAAAGTCAGAATTTTTAGATTACATAAAAGACCAGACACCCCTTTTATTTAAAGTCTTTTTAATTTAAGTGCAGCACCGCCTCGACGATCAAGAATTAATGGGAGCACAGAGTGTCCCAGGATGCGCAGAAGGAGCCTCTTCATCAAAGAAAAAAAAAATTGCAGACTCACACATTCACAGTTAGATCGGCAATTTTTTCCCCAATCTACGTCACCCGATCTCGCACTAGCAGTAAAAAGAACCCGGAAGACAGACACCGAGATGACGCAGGACCCGATGGAAGAAACCTTCCGAGGGATAGACTGTTCTGCGGTAATAAAGGTAAAATGTGATTTTTTTTGTTTTTTTTGTTTTGGGTTTACTTTCAATTTAAATTAAGGAACATTAAGCCCATTAGGTAAAATCAGAGTCAGCAGAAAGGGGAGTGTTCTGAATAGAGATAATAAAAAGCACCTTCTCATAGAAAAACTGTTGGACAGATTTTCTGATTGATTTGCTGATGCAGATCCCAGGTTTGTCACCCTGGGACATACAATTGATCCATGACAATCAGAGCCAGGTAAGTGTAGGATCTAGAGGCAATGTTCAGGTATAGGCAGGTTATAGAAGACAGACAAGAGAGGATAACTTTAAGTCACTGACTTGGGAAAGGCGTGCAGACACTACTAGTTCTAGGTCAGTGACCCAGCATCTAGTGACAAGAAAGGAGATGACTGAACCTTTAAAAATAATTTAGCAATGAAATCTATCAACCCTTAGAAGGAATACTGGCTGTGAGAGAATTATGATCCTGCCATTGTCAACTCCTAATACTAGCATCTGTGTACCTGCAGAGCCAACCTTCTGACTTCAATATCTTAAGGTGCCGGATCAGAATACATATAAAGTGAAGGACATCGGAATTTGCGCTTTCTTGTGGTGTATAGTTAAGGAGATGACTCAATAACTAATGAAAGACTCTGTACAATCACTATTTTTTAAATAAAGGCCAAAAGCTCTTCTATTTCCCTTACAGTTTACTTTAGAACTTATTTTCAGGCTAACATTTTATTGGGCACAAACCACGCTCCTGCTAGAATAAAAAAATTCCACTTACGTCTATGCTCCCAGATGCTGTACAAATCTGCATGGCAAAGACATAGCAATGATGAAATGGCATCTAAAATTAGCTATGTTATGGTGTATTTAGGTATGATGGGGGCAAAATATTATCAGATTAATCTTCAGCTTTAAAAGACCAGAAGCCTACCCTCCACTTACACTACACTTATCTACCCCACTGCCCATTGTTCCACACAGCAGCCCTCTGGTGAATAGGGCCTTTAAAACCAAAAAAGAAAGACTAAGCTGCTCATTCATGATCCTGCCAGAAACAGAAAATAGTAAAAGTGTGTAGCACAAAGGCAGCATGGTGAAGATCCATGACAATCACAGCCAGGTAAGGGTATGATCTAGAGGCAATGTTCAGGTATAAGCGGGTTTTAGAAGACAGATAATAAAAAAGATAGACAAAAATACAGGTATCATTTGGGAATAAGAACACTAAAATATATGGGAAACCCTGCCTAGAGTGCTAGAATTAACCCACAATATTCTATGAAGAACCTAAAAAGTTTCTATTGAGAATAGGACGGTCTCCATGTACATGTAATCCTACAATGAACTTCTTTTGCTCTCTTTTGGTGTGCCTATTATACTAATCAATCATTTTTTTATCTGATAAATCCAGAGCAGTTCTGTGTCCTATGCACACTTCTGTCTTTTCATAAACAACCCTCCTACTTCTTATGTAAAACTATAGAATATCTAGGCTTTATGTTGTGCAGATCAGACAGTGGAAGTGGTTGAGTAGTTTAACATAACTCGGTCCACAAAAGCTGTGCATTTGTCAGCCAACTACCAGACATAGGAACCAACAGAATTTCTTGCAGATTAACTTGAAGGGTCAGAAAGAAAAAAACATGGGAAGCGTATGTATGTGCTGACATCTTCCAATCTTCGGCCATCTTGATTGGCTGGGTAGGGATGACGTTCATTCAGTCCCTGCACGCGCAAGGGAAGCTGGGATTTCCAGGCAACTCTGGCAACAAACACAGCTCAGTGAAATTTGACAGCGGGGTGGCAATCAGGCGGGTAGGAATACTTATTGCAGAATTCTGATCTGTATAATTGTTCCAATGACAATTTGCAGTTTCCATTTGACAACTAGATAACAAGCATGTAGATTCTCCTGACAAATTTATTTAAAATATGACTGCAGTGTAAATAGAGAGCAGGCTGGTATTTTATTATACAAAAATTGCATCATGCTAATAGTTGGTGCAAGGTATAATTTGCATTGCATAAAGGAATGTGGGAATTTACCTTTCTCCCTCAGATATACCCATCCAAATATTACAAAATGAAAAAGATTAAATGAGGGAACAGGAAGATGCCCCCACCCCCAATACATCACAAAGAGAAGGGGGCCCAACGGTACTAGATTAGATGGCTTCTAGAATTACCGGTATGAACATCCTTTTAGAGTGAAGCTTTCTGGCTAGGTACACACATGAATTATATGCCCATATACAATATACATCATGTACAATATACATCATGTACATCCATAGGTGATTTATCTGCCACAATGTAATGAATTTTGACCAGACACTTGTTCCATACATACACCTCAGCTTGTCAAATCTTCTGACAATCCTTGATCTAACATTCCCTGGCTTAGATAACGGTATACAGGTGGCATGGAAGCTGTTCTGCTGAACCAGGAAGAATCTCAGGGATTGCACACGTCTGGCTGTGCAATGTAGGAAATTGTTAAACTCTAACTGTACAAATTTATATTTCAACTGAAGTTAAAGGGGTACTATTCTTCATTAATCTGTACAGCACACCCTACTGCCTTCCAAACCAAGGGAAGGAAGCAAGACATGTTCTCTGACAATTTACCGGGCATGGGAAACCACATTTTGTCCTTGTTTCAGTCAGACACCAGGCATATAAAGCAGGACACAAACCACACTGACCATTTTACGCCCCATTGGTAAAGATGAATACTAATAGTGTGACACAAGCAAACACAACCCTGACATCAGAGCACCCAGAAATTGTTCAGGAATCACCAGCCCCAGTGCAAGCAGTTGATTATTTATTGAGAAAAGTTCCATAAATAATAAAATGTTGTAGAATGGATGTCAGTCTAGGTGAGTTGGTCCAAACAAGCTGTATATGATAGCAGACTACTTTAGACACACATGTGATGCTGAACCTCCATGATTGAAAGATCTAAAATTCAGTGAATGAAAAGGGCAGGGAAGAGCAGATTGGGGACAATAAGCCTCCAAAGGTAGGAGCATATGGCCAAGGACACCCTCCAGACAGGTGCTATCTGTATAAGAGGAGCCTGTACAACTGTGCACCATCATTCAGATACAAAACAAATAATCAATGACACACATATGTCACCATTTTAGAATAGATATTAGGTCTAACCAAAACTAAAAAAGGAAATTCTGGAAGCAAATGGTGATTTGTGTAAAAAAGTATTACTTTTAAAACAAAACCCTACTGCAGGGGTCAGCAAAATCCGGCCTTTAGGCCAGATACGGCCTAGCCGGTAGTTCGTTCTGGCCTAACACCCCCTGGCAGATCCAGCCTAATGCTGGCCGGCAACCCGTGGCTCTGGAGCCGTGGAACTGCCAGGGGGCGTTAGGAACTGCCGGAGCTCAGGTGCCACCTGCTTGTTGCTACTCCCCTATTTACCGCAGCCGGCGTTTATACTTACTTTCCCTTGAAGGGAAATCCCTCTCCTCCGCGTTCCCTGGTGGTGGGTGGAGCCATTAGGGCAGCCACCCCATCAATAGCCTGGTGGCCATAAAAGTTTGCCGACCCCTGCCCTACTGTGTAGCTATACTTGTCTGTAGCTGTGTACATATCACCACAGGCCAGGCCTCTCAGACCTCTTATGGCTTTTAGTTCCCGGATGAGCAAATTGAGGTCTTACAATTGCCAGTGTTCAACTCAGAAATCTTATCAGTAACCACTTAAAAACAGCCCTGTGGTTACTCAAAAATGGCAGGTGGTGCGCCCAGTTAAAGAGGGCTGGGGAGAACACTGATTGCTCACCAACTACTTTCTGATACCACAAGTCCTCCCTTTTCTCATATAGGAACAAGTTCCATTGTAAAGCAAGGATGCTGGGAAATGCTTTTGCAACTAATGCTCTTCTTACTCTGAGTGTAACCCTTTCCCCTTCCAACCACCTAAATTATTACATAGGAGGAAATGAGCTGTAGTGCCACTGCAAGCATTTCTAAATGCAAGAAAGGATGAATTGCAGTAAATGAAAGGTCTATGTTGCTGAAATGACAAGTGATTTGCCACTGTCTGAAAGAAAGAATTGTAGGCGCTACAAAAACCACCCGTGTAACATCAGCCTAAACCGTGTCACACCAGCAACCATCAATCTCAACTAGCTACAGAGCTGCTACAATGCTCACCCAACCAGCTAAAAATCACTGGTGTGCCATGATCACTAGAAGCTGCCCTGGATTAACATTAACAATTTTGTTGTTACCTCAAAACACATAAAGTCACTCTTGAATCAAGCTACAAACCTGTATGGCTCAGTGTAAGCAAGAAAACTACGGAGAATACATCAGCACAATGATACCTGCACCAAGTGGTGTGATCACATGTAGATATATATTTATAAAATGTATGGTAAAAGTAAATCAGGTCCAATATGTCCATCTACCTCCCTAGCCTTAAATGATATGTGCTTGGGCCAGTCAACATAACACCAGAATAATTGAATGGATAACATCAAACAACGTACACACATTTTCCAGAGGACTTACCAAAAATACATAAGCAGGGCTAGAAATAACATATTTGAGGCTCAGAATAAAAGCCAAATATGGTCTTTAAGAATAGATGACCTTCAAAAAGGTCTGTGTTAAATATGACTAATATGACAAGAAAAGGGTTATTTATTGATCCAGAATATCAGCAGCTAGCATTGTACACAAATCACACATTTCAATACCAAGCTAGCTGGACCCTGCCGCTCCATCCCCCCCCACCTTCTCATGGGTCCATGAATGTAATTGGCCAAACCCAACTATGGAAGAAATAAACCAACAATTGGGATGTGCTTACACCTCTGGATGAATTGAGGATTGCTCTATTGCTGCTAACCCTCTGTATGCAGTTTGCATTGACCAGGGTAATGACCGCCATTTCAGGCCTATGTAACCCTGCAAGCCTATTCTTTACATTTGTGTTTACAATGCAATACAACACAAAATGATATGCCACATTGCCTTTGTTAATGGATGGAAAATATTTCACAACCACAGAAAGGAAAACATAATGACTTTTTTTCTTTTTATTATTCTAATTTTCTACATGACCATCCCAAAGCTGGAGCTTATTGGTAATACTCTTCTCTGAACCAGGCCCAGGAATCCCTAGGCTTGAGCGGGCGTTTGTGGTGTCCCGGGCCATTGATGATGGCACACTTAGGTAAGATAGGTTTAGAGATTTAACAATGGACATTCCCAAGAAATAAGAGCAGCCTCTGGGTGACTCTGGGAGAAAATCCAGACATTCTGACCTCTGGCACACAACTCGCCTGAATGGAAAGCCGGTCGTCCCTTTTACTAGAGTTAAAGGAGGATTCTGAAGTAAAGGCCCCTTGAACCAGTTATAAACACACAAGCCATTGTAGGAAACATTTAATAGTAGTACATCTGTGCGGAATCATAAAACAAAACATTAAATGGTTAGATGAAGGCTGTGTGCTGCCCAATACACCATCCATGAAGTTACCTGAGATGACAACACAGGAGAAGTCACTTAGACAATGACACACAACATGCTCTATCACCAGATACACTGACAACCCAGAAGGCTGTGCTGATCTGATACAACAACCTACACATTACACACACAAATCATGGAGCACCAGCATGATGGACACCTCAGAGAAAATAGCAGCCTTAGAACCCCCAATATTAACACATCATCATATTTTATTCTGATCGGCAAATACCACCCAAATGATTAGCTTGTCATGCCCACCATTGCTATACCTACACCGATGTGAGCGTGAAATACCATTGCAATGTCCTATGGTCAGGGTACCACCTACCTGTGCTAGTAACATAACATGACAATAACACAAGCAATGCAGACTCTGGGCGGCCATAAACATCCATCAGATATCAGCCTCTGTGTGACATCATGTTGTGTTTCTTACACACACACACACACACACACACGTCAGCCCCGGCTTGCTGTCACCTGTGACAACCCCATATTTACATGCTCAGCCATCTTGCCCCAGGTGTCACCCACCCCATGCACACACAGCAGTCACATTGTTGTGTCATGCCATACACACAGCAGTCACATTGTTGTGTCATGCCATACACACAGCAGTCACATTGTTGTGTCATGCCATACACACAGCAGTCACATTGTTGTGTCATGCCATACACACAGCAGTCACACAGGAGGGGCAATGCACACACAGGGCTCCTATTACCTGGCTGTCTGTCCAGTCTGCTGGTCTCTGTCATTCACCGCAGCCGTGTAGATCTGCCGGTAGCGATCGGCCAGGGCCTTGCCGGAGAGCAGCAGCTGGTAGCGGCTCCTGCAGTCAGACTGCGGGGCCGGGGTGACGTCCTGAGCCCCAGACATATTGATTGGCGCCATGCAGGAAGCCGGGGGCGCAGGGTAGAAGCCGTTTGCCCCGGGTCCGGAGGTAGCAGCCGGGGGAGGAGGAGGAGGGGGGGGTGCGGTTGCTGCGCACATCATCTTCCTCGGTCTTGTCAGACGGTGTGTGCGTGTCAGTCCGGCCCCAGCATGGAGCGGCTCCGTCCCGCGTCCTCCCGATGCTGCGGCGGCTGATTATGATGCGTGGATCCGTCTCCTCCCTCACACACACCCGGAACAGCCCGGAATCACCGCAATCCCCAAGCAATTCCACGCCCCGACACCTTCACCATCCTCCCCGCACGGCGAGCAGGGAGAAGCTTGTACCGTCCCGGGCTGATTGTGAGGAATCGGGCACAAATCCGGGCAGAGCCGAGTACAGCACACAGCCGGCTTCACCTCAGTCACCGCACACTCACCGCTGCCATCTTAGCTTCATTATCTGCCTGCTGCTATATCTCCACTCCGAGCACTCACACCGACCCGGTGCATGCTGGGAGCTGCCTCTGCCTGCTTCCTCCTAGCAACACACTGCACCCTGCAGGACTACACAACACCATACACAACACTGCACCCTGCAGGACTACACAACACCATACACAAACTATACACAACACTGCACCCTGCAGGACTACACAACACCATACACAATACTATACACAACACTGCACCCTGCAGGACTACACAACACTATACACAGCATTACACACTGCACCCTGCAGGACTACACAACACTATTACATACTGTGCCCTGCAGGACTACACAACATTACACACTGTACCCTGCAGGACTACACAACACTATACACAATATCACACCCTGCAGGACTACACAACACTATACACAATATCACACACTGCACCCTGCAGGACTACACAACACTATACAGAACATTACACACTGCACCCTGCAGGACTACACAATACTATAAACAACATTACACACTCGTCAAACCTCGTTGAGAAACAACACACTGATTCTTCCTATACACAATGGTAGCACAGTACACAGAAACACTGCAATTTGTTATAACACAACACACTGTCTCTTCCTATACTCAACAATAGCACAGTACACACTGCACCCTGCACCACCAT
>NC_092858.1:55862973-55908312 GCF_032062135.1 Pyxicephalus adspersus
TTGGTTACATAAGCCATTTAATACATGTAAATACATATTAGTTCTTCTGTCATGTTAAGATTTCACAAAATAGAATATTTGTACATACTATACACAGTGAATGAACTCTATTTGTTATTTTAAAATGTTTACATTATGATTGTTTTCATGTCTATTTGTATATTACTGATATGTTACATCTCTATACATAGACCGCTAAGCACGCATTAATATCTATCCCTGAGATAGCCCTACGTGGAAAAACGTGTCAGATTATTGCGTGCCACGACACGGTCATTTTACGGTTACACGGTTAAGTCAATAATTCTTTGATGAAACTGTGTATAGTATGTATAAATATTCTGTTTTGTGAAATGTTAACAGGACAGAAGAACTAATATTATGTATTTACGTGTATTAGATGGCTTATGTACCAATGAATCAATCAATATACTTCACTTATGCCATGAAAACCTCTGAGCCTCAAACCTTTTCTTTTTCTCCACCCATTTTACATAGTCTTGCAGTTGATACAACCAGGAGAGACAATTTATTCTTAACTATCCCATTTTGTCATTCCTATCCAACTTATCTTGGGAAACCATGAAATTCCATTAAAGATGGTTTTTGGTCTCAAGGTCAGCACCTCTATGTTCCTACATCAGCAAGGTTGGAAGTTCTAAGGTTGGTCCATGACTCTAAACTTGCTGGACATTTTGGGATCAGGAAGATACAAGACCTGCTATCGCATTCATTTTGGTGGCCCAGGTTTAAGAACAATGTTGAGAACTTTATAGCTTCCTGTCAGATCTGTGCTTGGAATAAGACCCCTCGAGTGTTAGGGGAGCATCTGGCCCATGACTTCGTGCTGTGTGCAATCGCAATTTAAAATACTGTTTGTTCTGTCCGGAAATGTCATTTGCAGCTGCCAGGAGAACTAAGATAGCAGCAGCCCCTGCTTACCTTTAGCCGTGGAGCCTGATGGATTTATGGCATCCCTTGTTAGCCTGTGCACAGCTGAAGGGGATTCTACAGGCTGATCAGCTCCTGACTTAGCCCTGCACTGCTATTGGCTGCTGGGACTTTAAAGCCTCTCTGCTCCCAGTCATCAGTGCCTGTTATAGCGTTTAGCTGGGCTAATCTGTGCTGGAGAGATTCTGAGTGTTTTTCTGTTGCTGACCTTTGCCTGTTCCTGACAATCCACCTGAACTCAGCCTGGACCGACCTTTGCTTGTGACCCTGACTCTGCTTGTGCCTTTTCCTTTGTACCTTGTTTGGTGGAGTGATCTCCTGTGTTTTGACTTCCGCTTGCTTGTGGATTCCCTGGTAATTCTGTGCTGTGTATCTGTGGGCTGCTGGCCTATCCCCAGACACCATCCCTTGCGCACTACGTCCCGTGGGCAACCGAGTGCAGGCCTTAGATTGGGGGACTGTTGTCTGGAGAATACTGGTACTGACCAGGGCCTTACATCAAGTGTCTCCTCTTGGATTATTGCAAGCATTCCCAGTACCTTCACAGCCTTGGGGGTCAATCTTTATTATGTATTTTGTGGTGGACCTACCTTCCTCCAAGGGACAAATATGGGGAATACAATTTACTTCAAAATTTTGGAAGAGTTTTTTGGCACAACAGTCAGTTTAAATTCTGCTTTTCATCCAAAATCTAACGGTCAGACTGGGAGGACAAATCAGACCTTGGAACAGTACCTTCCATGTTTTGTCAGCTATCTTCAGGATGACTGGGTTGACTATCTTCCCACAGCAGAATTTGCCTATATTAACGCAAGGCACAGCTCTACATCTCAAAGTTCCTTTTATGTCAACATGGGGTATCATCCAGTGCCTATCCCCAATCTTCCTATCTCCACTCTGATTCCTGCTGTAACTAACAGACAAGCAGTCTTGCAAGAGACTCAAAAGAAATAATTGAGACACTGAAGGAAGCTCAAGAAAGTTACAAGAGGACTGCTGACAGCCCATGTCTACATGCTCTCTTCACACATTTTGAGAATCTCCAAACCTATTAAGGACCCCAAACTCTGGGTTTTTGTTACAAGGTGAAACCAATACCTGAGTAAATTTATTCATACCGTGTTTCCCGGATGATAAGGCATCCCCATCAAATAAGCCACCCCCCGATTTTTGCTCAAACAATTAAAATAAAGCACCCCCGCAAATAAGACATCCTCCGATACCTGATACTGTGTGCCTCTGTGTGACTCCTTGATGCTGGTTGCAGTGCAGAGTGAAACTGAAAGTAACTTCAAAGGACAAGCAAGCTGCTGATCCCTGCCCTAACAGAGTCTGTTACCCGGCCGTAGAAGCCAAAAAAAAGTGAGGCGGTGATCAGAAGGGGACAATCAATGGCACATGGGTGATCAGAAGGGGGCAATCAATGGCACATGAGTGATCAGAAGGGGGCAATCAATGGCACATGAGTGATCAGAAAGGGGGCAATCAATGGCACATGAGTGATCAGAAAGGGGGCAATCAATGGCACATGAGTGATCAGAAAGGGGACAATCAATGGCACATGAGTGATCAGAAAGGGGACAATCAATGGCACATGAGTGATCAGAAAGGGGACAATCAATGGCACATGAGTGATTTTCAACAATAAATGTGTACCGTAGTCTTCTTCATGGAAAAATAAGACATCCCCCTGAAAATAAGACCTAGGGCATATTTTGGCATTTCAAAAAATATAAGACAGTGCCTTATTATAGGGGAAACAGGGTAAGGACCAAACCGGTTGTTTGCCGTTCGTGGTGAGCTGGTGAAATCAGAGGTTGGTGCCTTTAGACCCAGTAAACGGCTTTTCCAAGTTTTTATAATGCTTTTGAGTCCTCCCAATCTCAGTTCCAGCATGAGTTTTTCGTTCTATCCAATCTAAAATCTTTCATTTTGTCTGGGGATCAAAGAGACTCGGGGTCTCCAGGAATGTCTTATTCCACGAAAAAATCTAGAGGTAAACTGGTGATTCCTCATATCCTGAAGTGCTATTAGGCAGCTTATATTGTCCCTTTAACAAAATTCCATGGCCACACTGAAATACCTCTATGGGTCTTTGTTGACATTTTGATTGTCATCCTAAATCGGTGGTTTCCAGCTTTAAAATGCCCTCCCACTCTTTCTCCCACATTGCAACATTCACTTTGTATTTGGCATTTGATCAGACACTTGTGGGTGCCCAATGTCTGCTCACCTCCACCTGGCTGCCCTCTTTTTCCTCCAGATATAAAGTCCCTGGGAGATTTACCTGGTGGATTTAGCAAGGCCTTAACACAGTGTCTTCTCTTCCTACTCCTCAGGGGATTATCTCCTTTCAACATTTAAAAGACTGGAAGCAGGATCTTACCTCAAAATGTTTTTAACATTTGTAGATTCATTGCTATGTGCTCTTGGTCATCAAAAACGGAGCTATTACAATTTGGCTCGCAGAATTTGGAAGAGCTTGTCAGGACAACCCCCATGCTAGAGGCCTGATTTCTTCCATATATTCCTCACTGTTGCCAGGCATGCACAACCATAGAAATCGATCTAGACCAATATAGTGTGTGCCTCGATTAATATCTCAATATTGGAGAATGCCCATAGAATGCAATGGGATTATAGACCGAATATTATACTTAATCTTACACTTAACATATGTATATAATTTAAATAGGAAAAAACAGAGTCTGCAACTGGATTTGATTTGGCCACAGCCTTTCTTATCTGTTTAAATTTAAAGACATAAGTTTAGGTGACCATCTCTTGGATTGTAACCTCTTTTGGGCAGGGGCCCCTGCTCTTCTTGTGTCACTGTCTATATCTGACTGTCATTTGCAACCTTTATTTAATGTAGAGCGCTGTGTAATATGTTGGCGCTATATATAAATACTGTTTATTATTAATATTAACAAATAATTAACAGATCTTAATCCTAAATATTCCTAAGGACCCATGAGAGCCCAGCTACCATGACTCTAATAACAATCACCACAAGGTCGTCTCCAAAAAGAAGAGACCACGCTGTAAACTGTGACGAGTGGGGAAAGAGAGAGGCAGGAATGGGAAAGATGTCTTCTGAACTTCTTAACTGCAATTTACAGTCTTTTTATATCATTTTAAAGGTGCTGAACATGTGGCCCTGATTGTTAACCGGCTCCAGGATGCAACATCCTGCGGATTCACTCATTAAGTTAAGTGTTATTCTATATATTGTAAAGGGGGTACCAGAATAATGAGAGACAAAAAAAGGGGGGGAGGGGGTTAGCAAATGCAAATACACATTCGCTACGCTCCCCTCCCATTTTGCTGGTACAAAGTTATCCAGGATTTTTTCCACTCTACTTTCCAGGATGCAAGCATGAGTGGTATGTTTCATACATGGTGAACCTGTACACAGGCCCAACCATTAAAAAACACATCCTGGCTTCCCCTGCAGCTGCTGGACTAAATGAATTTACTAAATAAATCATCCTAGCCTGGCCAAAGATGGTGGCATCTGTGATGGAACAGGTGCATTTTTTTTAAAACTCACTAACTCACAGTTCAAGTGCCATAAACAGCTTATCAGTGTATTCTTTAAACCGATTGTTTACATGATTCATTTTACAGGCTTGTGTTTCTTTGCTTCCATTATTATAATATTAATGATTTGTAGATAGGCAATTTAACAAGCTCTGTATTTCCCTGCAATATTTGTTCTCTAATAATAGAATGGATGAGCTACAACAATTCTTCTCAATCATTCTCAGTAACACAGATCATTTGCTAGATTTGCATTCACATGGAAGAACAGTAGGCCACCTATAAAATAAATGTTAAAAGCACACAATGTTACAGATTTTCAGCACTGCTTGTAATTTCTAACATACGCAAGGATGATAAATACTGCCATGGTTGCGTGTGTGTCTGTCCTATTTTTTCTGTGCTATGGAGTAGAAAAAAATATTTAAAAAATATTTAAGCCCTATGAAAGTCAAAATTTAGCAAAGCACATTCCCAAAATTATCATGTTGATTAGTGTAAATTATAAGTATTTCATTTGGAAGTGAAATGTTTCAATTTAAAATCCCATTATTGCTTCAAAACACTAAAAAAATCAATAATTAATTTTCTTGCATTTGATTAAAGTTTCACTTTATTTGTATTTGAAATTGTATATTTCACTTTAGAACAAACCCATGTTTCCTAAAATTGTGATTCTAAAATATGTTCTACAAGCTTTGACCAAAGTTTTCACCAATATGTAATAGAGATTAAACATGTCTCATACCCACATCCCATAGTACAAATGATCTAGCAGCAGCTTCGGGCATTGCCATTTTGGGGGACAGGAGCATTCTTTCCCTATGCAAATAGGGACTTTAAAGCCCGGTACAGACATCAGACCAACATCATATGATTGTTACTGAACAAACAGAGGACTATATGAACAAATGAACCCTGTAAACACAACAGCATTCTATGAGAAATGGGAGGGGTAAGGATGTGTAAGTGGCACACTACTGTGCTCTCCTTCATAGAATTGCACAGTGGTCATTCCTTAATATTCGGAATACTGCTTTACATATTTTCCCTGGAGATGAGCACAACTGTTTGTCTATGCTGTTTCTTTAGCCAATTACACGAACAAATCTGTTCAAATATGATCCAGTTAAATAACTTCAATTACCTTTTTTTTGACCTTTACAAGTTTATTAAATAATCTTTTGTGATATTTTTGTTTCTTAGAATTCTAGTCTTTTTAAGACAACCAAGCAGCATTTGGACTGCACCTCACTAACTGACACTGAGTCACGGAACTAGGAAAAAGACTCTTAGTCAACTATATGTCATTTCTGAACAGAACAGAACACCAGGGTATCAAATGACACCTTTTTTCTTACAGCATAAAAAAATGTAAATTGTAGGGTTACACCTTCTGACTTTACATGGATAATATGTTTTGATAAATAGATCTTGTAAGGCATTGGCTACTACCGGTATTATTGTGGACAGTGTGTATGTGTCACTTTGGATTCTCACGCACACACACATGGTGATGGTCTTCAGGGTTCATGACTTAAATAGAGAAGACAAAAAAAAAAGCCCTGTGTTTTAAAAGGAAGGGGGGGGGGGGGGGGGGGGCGTCAGAAACTTGCTTGATTTTAGTAAAATGCTAGGACAAGCAGATGTTTGGTTTGTTTTATGATACAGACTTGCTGTACAAAACCCTACATTGAAATTGTTTTTAGTTTTTTTTTTTTTTTTTTTTGCAGACTTACCTGCCCTTATCCTGGGATTCCTTTTGCATGGCGTTACCAATACCTTCCATTTGCGTTGATCACATGACAACACTATTCATTGTCTGTTAACACATTAGCTGTGTTTTCTTCATAGAATTAGAGGTCACTGTATGATTTATGTAAGGGTCTAACATTTTACAGTACATCAGAGCCCAATGACCATATTTTATTGTCAGACATCTGCAAAAGTTTTATGTTTATTAGCCAATTTTCTGACAGATGTACACATAGGCATTTCACTTAAGCTTTGATGTGCATCATGCAGTTGTATACTGGTAAAATGTTTTTCTAACTGCAACATAATATTTGTAATTTATTGATTTTTTTTTTTTTTGAAAGTGCACAAATGTAGGCAGATTTACATTTTTAGCCTAATAGGATATTATAAAACATAATTTAAAGTACCCCATAAAATACATAAACATTGTATGTGTTTTTACACTAAGGAAATATACTTATTAACCTCCTGAGCGGTTCATTTCTGTCCGGTTTTATGTCTAAAAGCGGTACATAAATTTCCATGAAAAACAGTTTTACAGTATAATATAATAATATGAGTATAATAAAGTTTGAAACACAAATCATGTCAAAATAATAAATTTAATAAATAAATTAAAAAAAACTTTTTTAAATATTTTTTTTTTAAATTTAAAAAAAAAAAAATTATACTCACTATATTATACTGTAAAATAAATTTTCATGAAAAACAACGTACTGTTTTTAAGCATATAAATCCACTGTATTGCATTCAATACAGTTATTTTGTATTGAATGCAATACAAATAGATTTGAATTTCATCGCCCGTCCCGAACTGAAATTGTGGCCTGTCCCGGGAACTTCCCTGTGACTCATCTGGTGCAGAGGACGCTGGCCGGAGAAAGAAAGAAGACAAGGATTGCGAAGGAGGACGCCCACGGATCAGGTAAGCGCTCTATTTACTATTATTTCCCATAGGTTTACCTACCCCGAGTGTGATTCAGGGTTGCCGCCTCCAGCATCTTTTTTCTACTCCGAGTCACACTCGGGGTTACTGCTGGGGAGGTGAAATATACATCAAGGCTTTAATGGCTTATTAAGAAAATTACTTTACTTAAATTAGCACATTAGTATCTTCCATGGTATGAATGCAATGTTTGCAAGCCCAAGTTCAGCAAATCAGTACGGACCTGGTTATATTATATAAGTAAGAAAAAAAAATTCTATTGTAATAGTGGCAACAATGTAATACACAAACCTACCGGTAAATAAAAAAAACCCCCAAAAAACTGCAGCTCCCAGTGGGAGGGGTTCAACAACAGAGCTGTCCATTCGGAAGTGCTGATCCACCAGTCACAATGCTGATAGCCATGCCTCTTGCAACATCTTCTCCTCCTATTGTGCCTGATATATTAAAGCTTTCCAAGGCTGGAGAAGATACACTTTCATCGGTGAAGCTGGGTGATTCAGCAAATCTGGAATGCTATTTGTTAGCAAATGTTTTCATTCCTGGACCAGATCCATTCCTGGTTTGCTGTTTCACCAAAGTTCATTGATGAAAGTGTATCCTCTCCAGCCTTGGAGAGCTTTAATAAATCGGGCCCATTGTCTCTACAAGGGGCATCATCTAACCCCAATATACTCACCTCACTAGTATTCCAAAAAGCAGTGACATCACTTCTCGACCCAGTGTTGCCAATGACTGTATATAGACCTATGAGAGTAGTTGGATAGACGTATGCATACCCAACTACTGTCACACTGCCAGCATTGTATATACCGTAAGGGATCAGGTATTCTAACCTGTCCTATTAAAAATATATAGTGCTTGGAGGCTTCTATTCACTTGAAATTGTCACCTGATTTAGAAGAAAGTGGCCAAAACAGAACATTGTCATCCTGATAGTCACATATTATCTATTATTTCTGTATTATCATAATATATGATTGCTGAAGACGGACTTGAAATACTTTTTTTTGCCATTAAAGGTCATTCTGTGGATAGTGTTCTGTCCAATTAGCCATATGAAAAAAAAAATAAAATGTATGGTAACAGGTATAATTTTGCTCTGCAAGGATATGGGTATCACCTGACATGCAATAAATAATGGATTTGTATTTAAGGTGAGGAGATTTGTTTGCCTTAAACAGATCCTTACTGATATGTGCAGCTTCTGAATAAGCAGACTAATGACATCTTATTTCTGATTTCACACCACTGTTCTTGGCACTGTGTTACTAATTACCCTTATTGATGGTAACCTGTAATCACTGCTGTTTTCCCTTCAAAGCATTCTAGATTGACAGCATTTTTCTAAAACACTGATATTTATGTTTGTACACTACCTAACATGAACTGAATGTGCACACTTTACAGCTTTGTTAAAATGTGAGAGATGGAGGTGACACCTCTTGGTGAATTCTGCATGCTGAAAAAGCAATGAAACAAACCTTTATTGTACTGGATGATGCTGCATGTTCAGGTTGTCATGGTTTCCTCATCTCCTTCAGGCTCTTTTTAGTGTTCCAGAGAATTTTGCTTGACACTGAAAATAGAGGTTTGGTATCACTGATAATAGAATTGAGGTCAAAAGTGCTTAATTATGTTGTACATCATAACACAGCATTTAATGGGATTATGCTCAGAAAAACATGTTGGACAAAGAAGCAAGTTAGTGAACAGAGGCATTGGGTGGGCAATTACTGTAGTATGATTTTATCTGAAAAACAGGAATTTATGCTGTACAACAATGTGAGTAAAAAACAAAGACTCATGCAGGGGGATAATAATGACTGTGTATATGATGATCATGGATTATAAAAACTCATGACATTCATTACTAGCGCACCACCCATAAGGTAATGCAATGCAATATGCAAATCCATGCAACTCTGCAACAAATGACAGTAAAAAGACACATGAATAATATTTTTTTGTCCTTTCCATAACGTAAAGCATGCAAATATTTTTTTTTTTTAAATGATAAATAAATGTGACTGCCAGGACTTTTGCAGTTACACTCCTATACTTACCTACAGGTTAATTTAGCAAAACATCATTCACAAAGCCGCTTATTAAAATTTTCTTGGTTGGGCCTATGCATGTGCAGGAACACGCCATTCAATTCTGTGAAGAATTAATATCCCAATGCCTCCATATTAGAAATAATTCTTCAAAATTGCTATGGTGAAGAAAGTTAGTTTAACCTGCACTGATGTTATACAATAAGCCTCAGAAACAACACATGGGTACTGATTTATTAAACTACTCAAACACTGGAGAAGAGAGACTGTCATGGGAGAACCAAGAAAACCTGGAACTGATTTCTTAAAAATCATTTGCTATTAGTTGACAAATATTTTCAATCGTGGATCAGATCTATTCCAGATTTGCTGGATCACCCAGGTTCTCCCATGATAATCTATCTTCTCTAGTCCTGGACAGCATTAATAACTCAGGCTCATTATGCTATGTAATTGATGAACCTCTCTGTACTATGCCTTACCGTACTATAAATTTATATAGAAATAAAAAACAAGATATTTGGGCTAAACAGAATAAAACAAATTATTGTAAAAAATTTGAAAATGTATTTTCTATTAGTTGGCAAGGTTTTCAGGCTGGATACATGCCAAGTTTGCTGGATCACCCAGTTCACACATAAAAGTATAGCTTCTCCATCTATCTTTATTAAATAGGGTCCATTGCTTACAAGCAAATGAAATAAATATAAACAAATGACACATATAACCGCCATGGTTTAATAATTATCATAGCCTGAATCAATAAAAATGCTGATTTAAAATGTGAAAAAGTAGAAACATCCACAGTATTTCCCACCACTTCAATCCCATGAAACTGGAATTGATTGTTTCAAAATAGGTACCAATGATGAGGACTTTTTAGTTATTATGTAAGAAAGCTGGTACTTAAATGTCAAATGTTGAGGTTGTGGTGTTTTCTTTGTTAATGACCCTTTCTTTGTTAAAGACCCCTAGAAAAGAAGGTAGCGGGATAAGTTATTTAAAACGAATAATTCCATGTATGGCATATATTTAAAACAATTGTTAATTTGTCTAGGACCAACTAGCCGCACAAATTCAGCCCAAGCCTTGACATGCTGTCAGTTGAATCAAAATTCATGAATCTACTATCAGAGATAGTATTAGACTGCCCCAAATTGACCTGCATGAAAGCTATGCAAAGAAAAAAAGGTTCACTATCTAAAAAAGAACATAACAGCATGACTACTGTTTGCTATTGAACATATAGGGCCAATGTACTGAGAATTTAACGAAAACAGATTTGTTTGGCCAAAGTAACAGTGGACATTTTTGTTGAAAGACCTCCTAATAATTGTAAGATGCTGAAAATTTTATAGTTTGGGGTTGCTGCTTCGGCAGGCAACTTGCAACCACGGAGTTAATTATGAATTCTGCACCATAACAAATTGTGCTTGGGGGGAATGTAATACCATCTGCCTGAAACCTGAAGTTAAAGTACATAGATCTTTCCACATGACAATGATCCAAACCACATTAACAAATTCACTAAGGAATGGATCGGTAAAAAAAATGTTAATGGGCTGAACTACAATAGTTAAAGTCCTTTTTTGACTCCAATAAAAATGTTGTAGGAGGATTTATATTGGGCAACCCATTCAAGGAAACCCACAAATACGTGAGTCAATGGTCCAGAATTATTAACACTCTCCAAGACTGGAGAAGATACAATTTCATCAGTGAACCTGAGTGATGTAGCAAACCTGGAATAGATTTAGTTCAGCATTGAAAAAAGTTTGCTAACAAATAGCAAATTAATTTTGGTGATCAAGTTTTGCTGAATTGTCCAGTATCTTCTCCAGTCTTTGAAAACTTTAATAAATTAGGTTAAACAAGGCTACATATAAGCTTTATACATTAGTTAAAATCTTGGCGTTCCTGCTCAATTCAAGCTTTGCATGCCCAGTGGCAGTGACTGATGAAGTCAGTTACTATGCAACTCTCACACTCACTCCTACCTCTCCATATGGTATATGTTTTAGTTTGACAAATATACTAAACAGAGATTTGCAGTTAAGTTACAATCAAAATTTTATTATATATTCGTAAAACTACGGCTAATCTAGCAGTAGTTTTATTAATATACCACAATTCCGCTTCTGTACTGGTGCCTAGAATATCATTTTAAAGCATCAGGATGGGCAAAAGCAGTCTGTCTTCTGATTCAACTTTGGTATTTTACAGAATAATAATATCAATGGCATTTAAGTAATACATTTACTAACAGCAAATATGTTCAAATGCCCATTTGGTTAGAAAAGCTTAGCAAGGCTGCATATAAGCTTTATACATTAGTTAATATGAAATACATGTATTTGTATATCTTGGCTTTTCTGCTCAATTCAAGCTTTGCATGCCCAGCGGCAGTGACTGATGAAGTTACTATGCAACTCTCACACTCACTCCTACCTCTCTCCATATGGTATATGTTTTAGTATGACAAATATACTAAACAGAGAGTTTCAGTTAATTTACAATGAAATGTTTATTATATAAAATTTGTTAATTTTTAATAAAATTGTTTATCATGCAGTTTTATTATGCAATTTTTTTATATTGATTATATTTACTCTGAACCACAATAAATACAATTTATTAAAAAAAATACAGTATCATATAGAATCATCAACAATGAGATATTGATACATCTGCTCTAAACAGTTAAAAGGCAAAATCTTTTGTTGTATACTTTATTAGACATATTATAACAATTTGCATTTTCTATTAGGTAATGTAACTGCAGTACAGCCTACAAAACAAAAACACCATATGGCTTATAAGAAATATAACTTATATTGTGCTTACTTAGCATGGAGGAAGGCACAGAATTTCACCAAGATGCATGTCAAAATACTTACTGGCTAAAGCTCCCAAATGTAGACACTTTCTCCCAACAATGGAAAATGTTGACTTTGTTGTGTAGTTGTATTAATAGAGAAAAAATCACAAGAATTGTACTTCCCCCCCCAAAATAGAAATAAAACAATCCCATCCAATAATTGACTATGGATTCATAGGCCCTGATTTATTAAAGCTCACAAAGACTTTATCAGTGAAGCTGGGTGATCCAGCAAACCTGGAATGGATTTCTTAAAAGGCCTTTGTTAGCAATTTATTTAAATACTGGACCAGATCTATTTCAGATTTGCTGGATCACACAGCTTTAATGATAAAAGTTTATCCTCTCCAGTCTTGGAGAGCTTTAATATATCAGGCCCACAGAGTAGAAAAGGAGGACAAATGTGCTTATGCCAGCTGGATGATACAAAGCGTAGTTTAGTGTAACAATGCCAAGGCCCATGGAAGGTTAACCCCAGACTCCAAGGCTTTATGTTGACAGGCCACACAAGTATTTGGGTATTAAAATCACACTTGGAGAAAGTCACCTATGGCTTAGAAGGAGGTCAAACGCATCTGTCAACAAATTCCCAATAATCTCATAAACATCCTAAACTGATATCAATCAAATATCATTGACACAATCTAAACATCCTTAAATCTAATATTATTCACATTACCAAAACTCTCCCACAGTTTCATAGCACAAAGATCACCGGTGTTGGCTGGTGTCAGATGCCAGGGGTGAATTCAGTCTCTTGGTCAGTAGAGGAGGTCTAATAATTCATTATGCCTGAAAGCCCAAGCTGTTTTTATCTTCTAAAGCTACAGAGGAAGCAGTTGAGGAGCACAAGGTCATCACACAAGGTGCATGTAGTTGGGTAGGAAAGGACCAAGCCCATACCCAGACACTTTTCCCTAAATATCAAACCTAAAAAAAGAGGCTATTAAAGGTAATGTAATATACCCATATGTTGTTTTAGGCAGTTTTACCAATAGGATTTTGGGCCAACTGACACAAAGGGCCTGATTTATCAAAGCTCTCCATGAATGGAGAAGATAGGCTATCATAAGTAAACTTGGGTGATCCATCAAATATACAATGGATCTGGTAAACTAATAGCAAATGATTTTTAAGACTTTCTCCTCAGGTTTGCTGGATCACCCAGGTTCTCTCATGATAGTCTATCTCTTCCAGCCATAAAGAAGTAAGCATTAAAAGTGCCCAAACAGGTACCTTCATGGCACCACTGGGCATTAACTTAAAGAAATCTTCAGATTAAAAGGAATACTACTTTTAAATATAAAAACATGTCAAAAGACTTTTTTCTACTTTAAAAATATGGAAAAATAACTAAAAATGAATGCTGATAATGTAAATTAAAGCACTGGAAACCAGAACTACTGGCAAAATATAAGTTAAACAGCACCAGCAAAAGCAAACTAAACATTTGGATGAGTTGACAAATACTGCCGACAGTACTTGTTTATTTTTGTTGTTTGCTGGATTGGCAGGTATAATAACTTTGTAGGCCCCCTTAGTATTTAAATGGGGTGCTTCATATTTGTTCCATAAAGAATTGCTCCTGCACTGCATTCACACGTAGGTGTCTGTGGTGCACTTTACCTCTTCTAGCCTCAGCAGCAGTTTGCTGTGTGTCTTGGAAAAGAAAAACACTTTTTTTTTTTGCTGCAGGTCTGAAGGGTCGATGCCTTTAAACTTGGTTGGGTTGGCCAAGTTTCTAAAGGGAGGGATTTGGGAATGGCGAGTGTCTGTTATTTACTTTTTGAAATGGAACAGAAAAAATTCATACATGTGTGAGGAGAAGACATATTTAGTTTGTTGAAATTCATAAAATATCCTGGTTTAATTAATATTTAGTGACATTATGTAGTGGTTTTGAAGAACTAAAAGGTAACTGAAAATAACCTGTTAAGGCGGGGTCTACATGGACGTTTTTTAAAAACGCATGTAAACGTTCCTATTGCGTTTATATGTGTTTTATGCACTTTTATTATCATTTTAAAGCTTGCCTTTAAAATGCTAGAAAATGCCTATTACTGCGTTTTCCACACATATTGTTAAACGTTACTTGCAACGTTTTAAAAATAAAACGCTGGGTTAACACGGGAAAATGCGGAAACTGGGGGAAAACGTCCCACTTAACTCAATGGAAGTGTTTACCCGCGTTTTCCAGCATTAACCCAGCGTTTTAATTTTTTAAACATTGCAAGCAACGTTTAAGATTAATGTCATAAACGTGCCTCAAGGAAACGTCCTGGTGTAGATTAACCTATTGCAATGCATGGGGATTTCAAACAAGGGCTTTAAAAGCCTCAGGGTAAACGGTGGGGAAAGAGGCCATGTAGACTTAGCCTAAGTGAAAATGTACTTGTGTGCTGTGTGTAGTTTATAGCCCATCAGACATCGTGCCAATGTTTACTATACTGAAAGAGTTTACTTATTGTAATTAGGTAAAGAGAACCAAAAATAGTTTATAAACAGCAAATGTCACAATATAATAATTACAAATATATAATTTGGTAATTATTTTTTTTAATCAGAATAATCAGGGTAATCAGGGGGATTGAAGACATGAAAGGAGATTTAAAACATTCAATCTTAGTCTAGAATTGTATATTAGATCACGTATCTGTATTTGTTGCAGTTCAACCAAACAGAATGCAGGTGGATGATAACACTAACAGTCTAGTGTAATTTGTTCCCTAGTTTCTGTGGTAATGTATCCCGATAGTTGTTGGGAGGGACATAGCAGAGAGGCAATTTTTTCGATTTCATGCATTATATTGCAATCCACTTTAAAGAAAGAAAGGGGAATAAAAGAAGCATATTTTAATAGTAACGCCTTGAAAAGCTTGTATAAATGCATGCAAATGTGTTGTGTTTAATGCATGTTAATGCATGCTTAACTCAGCGTTCCTAGTGGTAATCCCCCTGGCTTTATACCTAATATGGGGAACAGTTTTAAGCACTGTACTCAAAAAAGTCGTTGAAGTTTTGAAGTCAAGTGGATAAATTAATAAAGGGATGAGCATTATTGAAAATGTAAAGTAAAAAAAAAAGTATATTTAATTTTTAACTCCCAGAGTTACTACCGGTATCAGAGTTATTATTACTCCTAGAGAAATATATTATCTAAGGTTGGTGATGTCCTTAATATGTATGGAAAAATTACAACTTTACTATATGTTTAAAAGAGAATATTGTACTGTAAGAAGGGTTAACATGTAGAGTCACTTACAGGAATTAAAGTATACAGATTTCCTTGGATAGAATAGGGTGGGTTTGTCATAATTGTTTTAGAACTGTTGTCATTAATTGAAGGTTTCTGCTCTGCAAAAAAATGCAAACCTTTGATTTTTCACTTACTTTTAGTCTCAGTGACCACTTAAATAGAGAGGATACATTTTTCCTGACAAAGACCCATCCCATTTCTCTAAAACTAAAACAAACATTTTGGCTTTGAGGTACACCTGGAAGTAGGCCTGGATCATTTAATTAATGGGAGTTTCATTTTGACCTTCTCAAATCCATATGAGTTCTAAAAACCTGAAGGTAAGCTGTAACTAAACATTATTACTTAACAAAATAGTGTGGCATACACTAGCATTTCCAATGTCTGAATTCCTATTTCTCTTTCTAGCTTTCAATTCATAAAGGAAATCAGCTTAAGAAAGAAAACTGTCCTCTCTGTTTTGCAGGTGGCTACATTGTTGTGCAGAGTCTTATGGGGCCTTGTTGTACCCATCCCATAGGCATGCTCCCTCAAGGACTATAGAAGGACAGAGCACATCACAGTGCATATTTTGTAGTTGCGCTCCCCTAAACCATGCTTGTGCAGTACAACATAACAGAATGCCATTTTAAATTACTTTGAGTGAAGCATGTGCCACACAGAACACAGCAACCTTGTGAATGCATAAAAACACAGTGGACCCACACAAATACAGTACATCATAACACAATGCTGATCAAAATTGGAATCAGTGTGTGTCCCCCTCTGCATACCAATTAAAGCAGTCCCTAAACAAGTGCAAATAGGACGTGGAGGCCCTACACCAGAGCTCATTGCTGAAAGTGCAGTGTACAGCTAGAAGGGCTTACTACTACTTTAATGGCCACCAGTCTTTTTTCAACGTAACTATGTAACAATGACTCATGCATTTTAGGAATTCTTCAGTGAATATGTGGAATCACTTGGATACAGCAAAGAAAGTTTCATTTTTTTTTACCACCTTAAAAAAACCACATTTCAATTTTATCATAACTGTATCACACTGAATGGTATACCTTCAGTCAATAGTGAACCTGTCACAATAATAATTCTCTATCTATCTGGATAATGATATTTATTATTGAATTGATTCAGATTATTTTCTGATCTGCATATATCATGTAATCTGTCAATAGTATGAATACAGCAGAAGTGTTGTAATGTTGATTCTGACAAAAAAACAGTTATATTCCATTTCATGTAAAAGAGTAACAACATTATTCATTCTGCAGTTAAACAGTGAGGCAGCATTGTCAAAATGAGGACAGATTGGTTGCAAATAGACCTGTTTTTGTTTTGGGAAAAGGTTTATACCACATAAACATTTAAATAGAGGTATGCTAAACATAGTTAATTTATATGATATAATCACATGCAAAAACCCTTAAATAATAAGGAACTGAGCACCCTTTAAACTATTTAAGTTTTATTGAAGGATATATTCTGGCAAAAAAAATAAAGTTTTTACCTCCATCAACAAAATATAATTGGTTTAACTGTATATAGGTACTTAGTGTATATAATGGGTAAAACTAAAAGTAGTAAGCAAGAAAACAGAGAAACCTAAAGAAAGATACAACTTGTTCTAAAAGAGGACTTCTGAATACATATTGGTTAGGTACAGGACTGGGCCAGGGCAGAGGCAGAAGGGACATCCACCCTAGGTACCATGATGCAGGGGCCATCACTTGATCCTTCTTTGTCAGACCATTTATTGCAATGTTCAGAACTACCAGCTCAGAGTACAGCTCCTCCATTTGCAATCAGCAGAGCCTTGATGTCAATGACAGCTGCCTTTACTGTTTTAGGATGTCTGTGTGTTCCTGATAAACATAGAACATCAAATGGATGTAGCATACCTTTAGTGATTATACACGGGAAGCCACACTTTTTTTAGTGTTATCATTGCGACTAAGCTTTCAGTTTGACAGCTGTGTCCTTTTAGCCATTCAATTATAAATGAAAGCTACTACTGTATAGCTTACATTCTTGAATGGCTATTATGTGTAAATTAAAAACATGTTTTAATCCCAGGAACTGTGATATTGAAATGTTTTCATAATGAACCAATTTTTAAAACTTTTGTTTAAATGGTAACAAATCTCTGAAATAGGTTTGTATATTTCCCCACCGTACTTTTGACTGCCAGCCACATCAGAATAGTGTCTATGACAGCCAATAGTTCCAGTTTAGAGCATCTACCCCCTCCTTCTGCTTAGCCATTCACAAAGCACAACCTGTAATGATGCTGGGTTTGTGCTTTGTAAGATTTGCATTACCAAAATAAGAGGTAGCATTTTGTTTTACTTCTTTGTACTTTTTCTCAACTTGGTAAAACACTTAACGAGGCAAACCATGTAATTTATCCTTAAGATATACAACCTTGACTTTGGAATAAACATGCTTCTTTAGAAACACAAAAAGGCTTTTTGATAAAATCAAAAAAGTGGATTGCTGCTTCTGATGGCTTTATGTAGTATTATGTATAAATATAGAGTCATTCATGCTGCACCTTCTCTATTTATGTGGTACCAGCAGCTGTTATTTTAGATTTAAAAAATATAAACCAGACCCTGTATGGAACTGATTAATTGTTGTAAAATACATTTATGCCAAAGGCAAATATAAATTAGAGCCACTCAGTAATACAACAGAAGCATCACATGAAAGACAAGACATTCTTTTGGGAATTGTTTTTCTTAGATTTAAAAACAGTGAAAACTGATGTTTCGTTCAGCTAATAAAAAGGCTGAGGGTCACTATGTAATGCTGGTCATACATCAGCAAAATATACATTTCATGTGACAGGGCATCCAAAATATGATTGATGTTCAATGAATCCCTGCAGACCATTTAGAGACATTGATTTAATCTTCCTGACTGAAACATTTTTTTTTATCAAGAGGCTTGTTGGAATTTCCCAATTATCCATTTTTCCAAATAATCCATTGACACCAACAGTCCCCCCCCCCTTTCCCGTGAAGTAGGCCATTAGAACCCTTCTCAAAGAGAAGACCATGTAATCATTTTATTTTTATTAATAGCCATTTAATAGGTATGGTATAATTAGGTTATTTTGGCTTAGTCTACACAGACATTTTCCCCAGCGTTTAACCTGAGGCTTTTAAAGCCCATGTTTGAAGTCCCCATGCATTCCAATGGGCTAATTTACACCAGGACATTTCCTTCAGGCACGTTATCGAGCGTTATCTTAAACGTTGCTTGCAACGTTTAAAAAGTTAAAACGCTGGATAAACACGGGAAAACGCTTGAAAACGCTCACATTGAACTCAATGGAGGCTTATACAAGCGTTTTTAAGCTTTTTTTGAAAGCTTCCAATGGGGGCTTTTAAAAACGTTTTTAGCAGGTCTTTGGAATTTGGAAGCCCCCTTTAATAAGGAGACTCCCAGATCTCCACCACCCCACCCTGGGGAATGAGTACAGGGGTACATAAAAACCTATACTCATTCCATAAAAGGGTAAAATATGTGTAGAAAATTGGACGAGGCTTTAATGTTAAATTATTTTATTAAATGTGAGTGTGTTTGTGTAACTAAACTTTTTTTTTTCCAGGTTATCCCAATGACAGGATGATTTCCATGGCTGCAATAATGACATGAGCACAGCCTGACAGTGAGGGATCGCAGGGCACTAGGGGTTAAATGGGGACAAGGCTCTCCATTCACCTCTAGTGCTCTATGATTGGCTGAGGTTTTACGTTTTTCAGCCATTCAGCACTAGATCTAAATGGGGAGCCTTGTGCCCATTCATCTCTAGTGCTCTCTGATTGGCTGAAAAATAGGAAACCCTGATGACAGCTCAAGCATTATCAGGATTTCCCTTTCCTCAGCCAATCAGGGAGCAGAGCAGTAAGCGGAGCCCTAGAGGAGCTGTAGTATGTGCTATAGATACAGAACACATGTCACAGCTCCTCTAGGGCTGCCGAGGTGAGCGGAGCATGTGAAAAAAAAGTTTTGTTACACAAACACACATACATTTAATAAAATAATTTAACATTAAAGCCTCGTCCAATTTTTTCTACCCTTTCTTTTAACCCTTTCAGGGAATGAGTAATGGGTTTTATGTACCCCTGTACTCATTCCCTGAAAGGGTTAAAAGTAAAACTTTTATAAACTTATTTAAAATGTAAATGTAAATTATTTAATTATTTAAATTATTAAAATCGCAGCAATTCGCTGTAAAACGCATCATAGGCGTTTATAAAAGTTTTTTAGCTTGAGTTTTGAAACTTAAGCTAAAAACGCTTGTAAAAGTGCATAAGAACGCATATAAATGTGGTAGGAACATTTATATGCGTTTTTAAAACTGTTCATGTAGACCCAGCCTTTGTTACCCTACTTCTTTGGTGACTAGTAAATATTTATTTGTAAATGCTGCCTTGCTGTTACAGAAAACATCACCCAGGTGCCTTATCAATTCTTTACTGCTTGGTGAGTTGTTGACCTAAAACAAATGTGTACAGCAGGCTGACAGTCTGACAGTTCGGCTGTTGCTCTGGCCAGTACACACCCCAGTGGGGTCAGGAGAAGGACCCTGCTTGGGGGGGGGGGCACACTGGGCAGAGTCGTGGACCACATCTCCGGTACGCAACGCAGGCTCAGGGCTTAGACCTGCGATGGGATAGTGGGCAGGTTCTGGCAACATGACATCACTCTGGAGGAAGTTTCTTCCCCTTTAAATGACACACTGCTCCCCAGGCATGAATGGTCCGGAGGTCGAGCATTTAGTGGTCTTGGAGCTCCAAAAGGTTGAGGACCACTGGTGTACAGTATATCAAGTGCAAAGACACTTAGTAGTGTGGCAAAGATAAACATGGCAATCATGGATCATAAACCTTAAATAATATGTCAGCATCGGAAGCATCCACTGTCTGTCTTAGAGGTTCTCTTTAGGTAGCTTGTGAAGACTATTGCTAGGCTTACGGATATTGTATCCAACAGATCACATCCCTAGGGTCATCAAAGAGTAACTTTACTGTTGGAGGTGCATTTGCATGTAACCTTCTAAATCAATGATCAGCATGTTGGGTAAAAATAGAATGGTGGACACCAATCATCAACTAACGGATTAGTCATGCTACATAGAATGCATACCTAGGTCATAAATGATAAAATCTTTTGTAAATATAGGTGAATTATCGGTTAAAAATCTACTATTGTTAAAAATATTATGAATCTATGTTAATGTTTTTAGCAGCTTTTTCTATTTTTGAATAGTATTTTGTATAGTTTGTATTTGTTAACAACATTGCTGTGCACATGATTGCATATTTGAGTGACCACAGGATACTTTGCTGTACAGTGTCCTCTTCAACCTTTATAGGACTCAAGACAGTTGGGAATAGACAGTGTGACTGTTGCTTATGTCCATAAGTGATACTTATCCATCAATTGATATTTTATGTAACAAGATTTTCAAGTTTAGCATTTTTTATAGTTAAGGTTTGGACTGGAAGTTAAATGTATGGCCCATTTATACCCTTGGGGCATTAACATACATTTCAACCATTGAGCAACTTTGTAATAAAGAAGGTAACACTCCTCCTCCTAATGCACCAAAAAAAAAATCTGACCTATACTATTGATGCAAAGGAAGGGCACAACAATTAAAACATTTAAATTTGTGCAATGCAGGATGATATACAGGTACTTGTTTAGTTTCTGTACAGGTGTGCTGGGGTACACTTTATCGCATAAAATATTTGGGCAGTAATGCCATGCCATATCATTACAATGCAGTATTACATGGTATAGCATTTTGCCTCATATTACCACAACACACTAGAATAGTTACAGTCTTAAAGTTAGACCGATATAAAATAGAAATAATGCAGCTCTGTAATACCTAATATGGCATTAATTGGATTTTTCAAATGCAAGTGGTGTAAGTACAAAGAGACTTCATAAACTGACAAGAATCATGTTGATAGGAATAGAAAGCGGAAAAACAGAAAGATGAACTCATCACTGTACTGTTTCTTCCTTTAAAGTCCATTAACAGGCTGGGATGGGTCCAGTACAACCTGTGCTCAGAGGAAGGAGATTGAATAATGCAGACTATCAGACTGAGGATATCCACAATAGCAGCAGAAAAATTACTGCAGCAAAAATCTCCAGACTGAAAGTGAGTATTAAAGCTAAAGCTGGTTTTGGTATTTCATATTTTAACAGGCTTTTCATGTTGTCCAGGTAATTTGGTTGGAGTTCTTCTGCAAGGGATAGATTAAAGTTAGGGGTAAGAATATGGTTAACTGTTAAAAATATGTTATCTATTGTTGTATTGAGTTGTATTCTAGTTATAGATTAGGTGTTAGGGGGGATATATTGAGGTTAATGATTATTTTCCATATACATTTGATACTACCATGACTTTGTCCTCACCGAAATCTGGTAAATTTGTCTGTAATAAAATTGAATTGTTATTAATATGTTTGAAGACATGCCGGACCCTGCAGAATCTTTAAAAACATTTTTATTGGAGATAAGAACGGGAAGCCCTAGCTATCTCATTTATAAAAATATTACATTGCTATATTCTAGAATTGTCATCTGGTTTTACACCCCACCGACAAACTGTGGGATCTGTTTCAACAGGTACTCCAAGTACCAAGATTTGTCTTACAGAAAAATTAGACTTTTTTTCCCCACCACTTTACCATATCCACTGGCCATATAATTTCTCTACCTTTATTTGAACATGTGTACGAAGAAAACAACTCTTCAATCCTTAAAAAAATGCAAGATTCTCCTCTTTTATTTTTTTTACCTCCTATCAGAATCCACTAATAAACCCTTTCACAACAGCAACAAGAAATGTGTGAAAAAATGGAGACCCTACTAACCTACATTCCTTCTAAAGTCCATACTTTTACCTTCATCCTGATCTTTATGGGAAAATGACCTCTGTTACTGTATTTCTGATTCTCCTAAACTTGTAATCCTCACATTGCTACGTCTGTTTGGTTCAAAGTAATGGAATAAACTAATTTCAAGGTAATCTGAGGGGTAAACTCATAGTTTGTGCCTTTGTATACAAAAGAAGCCATGCAGGGCAGGGGTTGAGATTGAACATCTGAGAGATTAAATCCATAGTTTAGGGCTTCGTATTCTAGGAATCCAAAGCACACAAAGCTACAAGCTATGTATTTAACTAGATTTAATGTAACAAATGCTCAACTTCAACCATAACGGGTATTTAAATCATCACTTTTCCCCTGCTCATATACAGATGCAACTATATTGCTATTTCTCCTAACACTGGAAACAAAATGATCGCGCCTTCTCTCCATCTTCCCTGAGGAAGCCTTTTCGATGAAACGTGTTGGGTATATGAGACAACTTCACTTGTCCAACAGCTATTTAAGAGCTAGGAAAATGTATGTTTAGCATTTAGTCTGGCCTTAACAATCCTTGTGAGCAACTAAATTTGTTATACAAAAGAAAGATTGCTGGATCAGTTTGTTTCTTTTGCACATGTATATATTTATATATATTTTATAAGGACAGCACTTATTTGCCTAAAAAAAAACAAAAAACACTTTTCTTTGTTTTCTTTTTTGTTATGACCTGTCTATCTGGTGTTGGCATTTTTGAATTGTTGAACTGAATCTTTAAATATATATATTTGTATGTGTATTTTTTCTTTTTTATTTATGCTGTTGACCTAATTTAGTAATTTGTTGGGCTTTCCTAAATATGTCCTTCTAGACATGTACTTTTTTAATATATATGTCTTCAATGACCTAAATGTTTCTTTTTAATCCTAATAAACATTTAATATACAGTTTTGTAACAATTTTAGTTAACATTAGCTGTTCACCAATTGACTTCACTTTTCGCATGAAGTTGTTTTTTAAATACACTATCATTTTGTGTTACGTAATGAAATACATCACAAAAAATACTGCTGAGTTGGTAATGAAGATTATACCTGCAACATACTGAGATCACAGAAACTCTGCTGTTTCATGTAGCGCAGCAAACTGTGATGAGGCGGCGACTTTATTAGCAAAGAGTGTTATTTACTGCATTAATTAGTGCATACAATTTAGTAATGTTACTCATGTACAGTTTAATTTGACTATTTAAATTTTATTTTGCTTGCTAGAACCCTAAAAACATTATACATTTTATTTGTTAGAAAGGTATGTGTTAGTTAAAAGGAAAGGCAGTTTTTGTTGAATTTAAAGAAAAGTTTTATATTATATCAACTAAGCCCAATTGCTGCATTTTGCCTTTGCTATTAACTTTATATACCCCAAGTCCTCAGATCAGCAGATTTGTATATTTTGTATATCAAACCGCTTGATGTGTTTAATCCACAAATTATTGTCAAAGATGGGTCTGTCACTGAGACATCTGTCACAGGAAGGTCCAATATGAAGGGGGTCAGGGGGTCTCTCAATGGGGACTTGTCACTGGGAGGGTCTTGCACTGAGAAATCTGTCAAAAAGGGGCCTGTCTTTAAGGGGGTCTGCCACTTGTTGGGAGTTTGTCACTGGTGGGTATGTCACTAGGAGGTTTTCCACTGGGCGATCCTTCATTAGGAGCTGGTAACTGAGGGTTATGTCTCTGGGAGGTATCTCACTGAAGGTCTGTCAATGATGGATAGTCACAAGTAATATGTTATTGGGGGATCTGTCACCATGACCATTATTATGCTTTTAGTTTTTTAATGAGACTCTGTTGCAGATTACCCAAACTAGACAATCATTGTATCACTTTTTTCCAGGATGGACAAAACTTTTTTTTTTGGATGTCAGAAATGTAATCCTACACTTAAACAAGAACAACAAAAATGAATAAAGACAAGACAGCTTTTTAATGTATGGCATTTGGTATACCAAAAATATATTCAACCTAAATTTAGGCCCTACATGTTCAGTAGATTCAGTGATAGTGATGTTAACAGTGACACCTTCATATATTTTAAATATCTTATTTTTAAATGTTTTCACACAAAATGTACACACTTTTCCCCCAGGATTTACACATTAGCACATTCAATTGAATCTGGGGTAAAAGTTGTAAAAATTGTGCATGAAAAGAAATAGAATTATAAATAGATCTCTAAGTATTATGTTGCAGGTTAGTTGTTACATTTTGGGATCATGAAAAATGTTATAGTTTAAGCAAGGTAGAGAGATCAGGCTAACAAAGATAGCATACGGAAAGAGTATGCACAAGTGTCTAAACTTATAATTGCGATGGCCAGGGTCCTATCCATATCAACTACAATAACATCATTTTAGGAATAGAGTAACAATTTACCTAACCCTATACTTCTGCATGGCTGGACATGACACCACTGTCCTTTCAGGTAGAGTCCTGAGTCCCGTGGAACCCAGACCCTAATCAAAATCTTTCAAGAGACACTCTACTCCATTGCCAGAGAGTCTTGGTTCAGGATTTTATCTGCTTTTCATTCCACAATTCTCTGCCTGAAATGGTGGTAAAAACATGTTTGACCAGGAGCCACAGGTGGAAGCCAGAGGTAAGGTAAGTATAATTCTGTTTCATTCACTGCAGTAAAGTATCTGCTGCTGGAACATGCATGTACATAGGTATTATAAATCTGTGATTTTGGCATTCACCAAACATCTTCCAGTGGAGGATCAATCATTAAAACACATGAACCTAAAAGACTATTTGGATACCCAGATGCATCATATCTTCAAAAACTGGTCCCAAAACATAGTGAGAGGACTTTTCTAAAGATCAATTGATAGATCCTATGAAAATGTATTAGCATACAACATGGTATCATACTGAAAAGATTTCAGAAGTCTTGGTTGTCTTGAAAGTATGTTCACAGGAACTACATATTTATGCTCTTTTTCTATTTCTGTGTTGATAATGTAACCAGGTGACTCTGTGTTATCATTTTTTTTTACTAATTTGGCATTTGATTCTGATTGGTTGGTGCTTAGAGGCAGCTAACAGTAATATTGTTTTGCTTAGGAAATGGATATGGGAATATCCACTATGTGAATATATGTTGTATTGTTTTATCCCAGCTTTTAATTCTGCCATTTTTGTTTTTCTGGATATTCTATGTAATTGGACTAGACTACTATATTTTAGTACATTGTTTTATTTTATTTTGTGTTATGACTGCATGTTTTTTCATTGATTTTCCTAAAATTTCCTAAAATTACATGCTTAAAAGAAATCTGCAAACCTATTTCACTGATGATGATCTAAAAAACAGGGTTAAAATAATTTCTCTTTATTCCTGATATATATGTAGGTACTGCTTTAATTATTTTTTTTATTTTCCAATTTTTAATTGAACAAGTGCTAATTAGTAATAATTTTAACTGAGAATACTGATGAGTTACTGTCATTTGAATCATAAAGCCCAAGTATCATATATATGGATAATATCCATGGTTTTATCTTATCATTTAAATGAAACATTTCCAGATAATATAGTGTTGTAGAGGGAAATGTACAATAAAACATTTTCATAACTAAGTGGTATTTTTTGCTGCACTGCATACTGTTTATTGTTTGCAATATATTTAGATAAATGGCTGAAATCCGTTACAAAAGGATCCATTTGGCCATTTCTTGAAATACACACTTTTAGAGGAAATACTATGCTGTGTATTGGTTAACACTGCTCTTTCCTTCTATTGAGATTCCTCTTTACATAATTCTTGTTCCCTAGCAACACTGGGAGAGGTTTGCACAAGCTGATGTTCACAGCCACTGACAGCAAAACTCAGATCTTTCAGGTAAAAGGAACCAAGACACAAAAGCTGTCAGTTCTGCCCTTTCATCGTTGTATAATTAAGTACTTCACCGTCAGATACTTCAGGTTGAGAGGACACTTAGAAACACAAACAATAACAAAGCTGTACTTCTGATTTGCAGGATGCAATGTATAGTTTGCAGGAACAGTACATTTACCGCTAAATAATTTATATATCGTAGACATAATAGGGTGATTAAAGAGGACCTATCCAAGGTTTTAGCATTTATGAGCAAATTGCAGGTCTGTGTTTTACCCGCTGCTGAGTTTTATCATAGTGCACATTAATGGAGCCAGGAAGTTCTCTTCTATGTCTGCACCAAGAAGGTGTAGCTTTACCCCAAACTGTGAACTTTGAGGTGAAAAAAAGGGACGCCTTGGACGCACAAGACATGTTAAGTGTGGTACATCAAAAATGAACATGGCCACATTGTACTAAATATTGGGAGTGGTGCATGGTTAGTCCAAGAATACATCATGAACATATTGTATATTCCATAATTATTGTGCAATGCATGAGAGTCTTGCGTAAACCTACAAATTGTTTTTTAAAAAAGTGAGAATGTACAGGGAGCTTACATTTTGTCTAAACCTACCTTAAAATGGAACCTAAATCCCACATTTACATGGGACTGGTGGTTATTGCAGAAAGGGACAAGCAATTGTCCATTCTACAATAAATGTCCCTACCTGCCTTATCACTGCTCACAGTCCAGGGAAAACCTTTCACTTCCCTTGCATGTGCTCGGAATGAATTAACACACCTCCAATCAAGATAGACAAAGATTGTCTTTAGAAAGAAAAAAAGAAGAAGGAAGGGATAGGCAAGTATTCACTGGTTTATTTTGCTCCAAAGATGAATGTCCTTCCCAAGATCCGGTCTCACGTCGTCCTGGAATTCCTCGTCGTCACAGTGCAGAAGAAGCGTCTGGTGCCGCCATCTTCTATCTACAATTTGGTCTTCTTCTTCAGTCTTCTTTCTTTGTCATCTGATCCCGCAGGTGCGTCAGATCTGCATCTTTTTCTCCTCGGAAAGGGTGAAAGGGTGTTACACTTAAAAAAAACAAAAAAAAACCAACATTTTTACCTTACATAAAAAGGTACGCTTTAAGTTGCAAAGCAATGTTAAGAAAATAAACATTTTGTTCCAGATGAAAGACACAACATAGCATATACACTGCAGCCCTCAGGTCTACGTAAAATATAACACAGCACAAAAAGTGTTGTAGTCAGGAGAATGAAATGTACAACATAGTGTCACCAGGAGAGTCACAACCAACACAAATAGTATTACTAACATTCTTTTTCATGCTGTTTTGTATTTGTTTTTCTTTTCTCTGTATTAGGGTAAATTATTTTATTTATATATATATACCCCTGGTATTTAAATAGGGGGAGTAACCAAACTTTGTTTTTCAGGAGTTTTAGTTCTTCTCATTCAAATCTCATTGACCAGTGCTCCTAGATATCCAAGGGTGTAAATAATTCTACAAACATACCTCCATATGTTTTTATTGTCCAATACTAGGATAGGCCTAGATTTGCCTACACTCCATATGCAAGTTTGTCTATATACCCTCATTTTATATTTCTAAAGAAGTGGTATGCTTTGTTAAGGTCATACTACTGCTATATAAATGGGCACAATAGTAATTTTACCAGGAATCTTAAGTCCCAGATAAGGCTCAGACATCTAAAGTTCCCTGCTCACAACCTACCAGGGGTAATAGCTAGTGTTGGTCGAATAGCTCACTATTTGATTCGGCAGCTATTCGCTCGAATATAGCAAAAAAATTCGGGTGGTCGAATGTCAAAGTCGAACACCATTAAAGTCAATGGGAGGAAAAATTCGGGTTTTTTTCAGCACTGTGTAGCTTCTACAGCCTCCAAACAGATGTAAAAAGATACATTATAAAAGGATACAGCAAAAGATACTTTGTAAAAAGATACATTGTAAAAGGATACATAAAAAGATACATTATAAAAAGATACATTGTAAAAGGATACATAAAAAGATACATTATAAAAAGATACATAACACTATTACATACCCTTGTGCTTCACATGAAGATTAAAGAGCACCTGTCGCATCAATATTAGGCTAAAGCTAGGTACACACTTCCAATAATTATTGTTAGAAAATGAACGATTACGACCGATCAACGATTATGCACGATTATACTTGAACAATCATATTGTGCACAATTCTGTACATGCTGTAACAATATGATCGTTCAAATATAATCCACCAACAGCGTCCACACACTAGATACAATCGTTCGAACGATGCAGGGAGGGACATGTAAAGGAGAAAGTGTACCGCAGAAACATGCACAATCACTGAACGACACGATACTGTACACACAATAGATAGTGAAAGATCGTTGGCCAATCAGATCCACCGAGGCGGTCGTTCATTTCCGACGAGAATCCTCGTTCGTCGGCGTCCTTGGTCACTTTTTTTCGGCCAAACGGTTGTTCATCGGTCGTTCGTCAGTCGTTTCTAACGAAAATTATTGGACGTGTATATGCAGCTTTAGTCTACACGGACTGTTTCCCCAGCGTTTAACCTGAGGCTTTTTAAAGCCCATGTTTGAGGTCCCCATGCATTCCCATGGGCTAATCTACACCAGGACGTTTCCTTCAGGCACGTTTTTGAGCGTTATCTTAAACGTTGCTTGCAACATTTAAAAAATTAAAACGCTAGATAAATGCGGGAAAACGCTTCCATTGAACTCAGTGGAGGCTTTTTCAAGCGTTTTTAAGCTTTTATGAAAGCTTCCACTGAAAACAATGGGGGCTTTTATAAACAGGGTTTCCTATTTCTCAGCCAATCACAGAGCAGTAGAGGTAATGAATGAAGATAGTATCTCCATTCAACCTCTATTGCCCTCGTATTGCCTGCGGTTACAGCTAATTGAAGGCACCTGCTTTCAATTAGCTGTGACTGCAAAGTTCCCATGGTCCAGGAATCCCACAATGACATTATGATTCATAATGTCATTGTCGGATAACCTGTAAAAAATAAAAAAAGAACAACTTTAAAATAAAAAACACATACGAAAAAAATAATTTAGGAAAAAAAAAAAAATTTTTTTTTCCTCCCGAATTTTTGCTGTCGAATCCCATGTTTTTCGGGTCGGGTCCACCCGAATTCGAACAGCCATATTCCAGTCGAATATAGGGACAGCCTGAATTCGAACATCAACACCAGTAATAGCCCAAGGCAGAAGGGTTAATTGGGCCCTATTTATAAAATCAGACAATCGCTCAAACATTCTTTAGTAGGAATCTTTAAGTTACTTCCCACCTGGGAATGTTAGGGGGAATGACAGATTCCCTGTTTTATAGAGCCATATTTGTCTACAACCTCATACCCACATCTGGCCACTGCTGGAAAGCTGGATCAGATCATCATTTACTTTTGAACGTTAACCTACCTATCCTATAAACTAATATAACCTATCTGTATTGGCCTGGGCTCACCAATCACAACCAACTCCAGCAATCCCTTCAAAAACCTTTATTGCATAGTCCAGATCCAGGCCAAGGTCAAACACAAGAAGGTCAGTCTGATAAAGTGAGGTACAGAAGGATGAGGCAGAAGGCGTAGTCGGACAATCCGAAGTCAGGGCAGGCAGAGTTCATGCAAAGTCAGTAATCAGGCCGGGTAACTGTTGGCAACAAATCTGAGCTGGTGACAAGACACGGGGAAAGGTAACAAAGGTTAAGACGGTAATCAAATCCAAGAACACACCTAAGCACACTGTAAAACAAAGGCTATAACGGGCAAGGGTGCTATTAGATAGGAAGAATTCATAGACTAACAAATCCCCTGCGGATGATTTGGCTGCAGGAAATTCAAACTAACCATGCTCCGCCCCACAGCAAGGCAGCCAACTTCCCTGCCCCGGGGGGCACAAGAGGCGCGCATAGTAGCGCGCAAGCCTCTTAGAACAGGGCCCCTGGACCGTGCTATGCTGCACACGTCTGCAGGAATGCTGAGGATGTGTGCAGCACTGCACACGTCCCCAGGGATGCCGGGGATGCTGTTTGGCCAAACAGTAGTTCGACCTGAACTGATCCCTCTGCCAGAGCAGGGAGACTTGCTGCTAGCAGAGCAGCGGCAGCCTCCCCTACACTGCCCACTATCCCTGGGGTGGCTGATGACGACGTGGGATCGGCGGCGGGCTACGAACCTCACACTTCCCTTTTACAATTCAACTCATCAGGCATTGGCTGACCTTTATACTTTTATTACACTGGTCAACAAACAATTTCTTGCCAAACAGATTAAAGTAATTTTAGGTTATGTTTGATGTACAGATTCCAAATATGGTATTAGTTTTGCTGGTTTTTGAAATAATGATCTCAAAAATAAAATCATAGAAAACTAATGAAACATGAAAATTAAACTAAATATGCCTACATGTACAAAATTACATTGAAGGCTCCAGCAGCAGTCTGCCATCATGTGTCTATCCCATCTGCCCTGATACCTTTCTTCCATCACCTTTATATCTTGATGGATTCCCTCCCCTTTTCTGGAAATTTTTGCAAATGGGTATGGAAATAGTGTACATTTATGCCAATAGTAGCATCCAAATTTTTTAAGTTTAAGGTTACCTAAGAAGTTTGTGACAATCATGACATGGCAAAAGCTTCAGTATCAGTCGTGTAACTTGTGAAATTTGAATCATTTATCAGTTTCCGAATCTGGGATCCATCAAAGATTCCTGCTTTTAATTTTTCAGTACTCAATCCAGAGACGAATCTACCAATGTATTTGAAGCAATCACCCTCCTTGTTCAGAGCTTTAACAAATTACTTCATTAATCCCAATGTCACGCACGGAGAGACAGGACCACTAGAGGGTGCTATGGCTTGCACGGAGGTGGTGTGAGCTCTGAGCAAGGTGGGCAAAGCATGGTACCAAATCACAAAGCAGAAGGATAGTCAAGGAAGGCCGGGGTCGAGGCAGGCACCAAGCAAAAGAGGTCAGGTCACAGGCCAGGGGTCAATTGCCAGGGATCCAGGAGACAAACACTAGTGACACAGGGGGCACTGCGGGCACAGGGAACACGAGAGACACTGGAAGCAACAGGAGGCACAGGTGACTCAGGGATATCCACAGACAGGAACACTGGAACAGCATTAGGAAGTTGGCTGGGAACCAACAGACTGGACAACGGGGGGTTAATGCAGGAGCTGGACAGAGGAAACGCTGAAGTAAGTACCAGGTGAACAGGAACTAGCTCAACAGAACTAGGGGCTTGGTACAATGGAAACACGTTACACGAACACAGAGTGCAGTGTATGAGCTTGCTAAATAGCCAGGGATGATTAAGAGGCTATTTCCTGATTGGCCAGCGAAGCTGATAAAGCTTGCTAGTGTAGGCATGCCCAGAGTCAGAACTGCCCGTGCATCCACTTTGCTGTCCAAGTTGGAAGTTCACCATTTTTAAATCAACACATATGGACCATTGGTGTTCATAATAGCAAAACTTTTGCAAGACCATTTTGATATTGAGTGACTAATTGGAATTGATGCATAGCAGTTGCCATTATGTAGTAAAACAGATTTTAAACTTTGAGCGGAACTATGAAAAGGGCCAGTCTTCTGCTCGGTATTCTGGTACTCCTACATGGGCTAGTAGTCCAGGGATGTTACAACAGTACACAAAGGCCCTGATTCATCAAGCAGAATCGGACGCTCGCTCGCGCATTCGTATTCACGATCCGAAATCGTACGCCGTCGCGCAATTCAGCAACTGAAAAAGCTCGGAGCCGCGCATCTCCGGCAGCTTTACACTGGCGAGCTTGCATTAAAAGTCACTGTTCCCCTAAAAAATCATTCTTTTTAATGGCACACATATTAGCCTTAGCCCTAAAAAAAATTGTTTGCGCTGTTTAAATGTTTTAAACATTTATGTGCGCTAAGAAAAAAGCATATTTTTAAATCACTTATTCCTTTCCTGTTAGGCAAGAGTTAACCGAGTTCAACTATATAAAAGCTTCCGATGCCTTGTCCGATACGTGTGACACGGAACCGACGCTGGATTAGCACAGCGGGACCAGGTAAGTGGGGATTTTAGTGTAGGCGAAAAAATACGGGCTTAACCAAAAGAGCAAAAATATTTAGTGCGAGAAATTACGGGCTTAGCGGTTAGGGGGTTAATAGATAAAATGATTGATGAAAAAAAAAGATTGATAATATTAAGCTGTGTTAACATTTGTTGTTGGTAAAATCGTATATTCTGATTCCGATATCACAAGAACTAGAGCCAATTCAGTCATTTACCTACCTCTAACACTGGAAAAAGCAATTTGTAGAGAAACGACACTTCAAGGAACAAGGATCACAAAAGGCTGTAGTAAATTTCTCTGGTGGCAAAGAAGACCATTTTGCGTAATTGGTTCAGGGCAAATCCTCACTCCACTATTTTTGGAAAAACCATGGTTTGTGTTACGGATGGAGTGGATTGAGGCCTCCTTAGCTAAGGAATCACGTGTTAAGGATTTTTTTAAAGTGTGGGAATCATATATAGCCACATTACCATTAGACACAAGAAGGAAAGTTCTTTCAACCTTTGAACAGACTGCATGGTATGCCTATCGCCTTCTAGATAAAGACCCCAAATTTTATGCTAACCGTCATTTACTTTTCGAATATTTGATATTAGCTTCACACCATGCAACAATTGCTCCACTGAAGGTTATTACTACATTTCATTACTGTTCCCCATAACGTGTTTGTTTCTGTTTTCTTTGTTTAACTTGAGATTGTTTTTTGCTTAGGATTGATAATAAAAAATCCACATGTGCCTCATATCACCAAAGGGGTAGAATCTGGAACTCATGTGACACCGCTAAACTTATTAGTAGAATCAGTAGCATTATTATGTTGGTATAAATGTACCAATTTCTCTTGAAAAATCAATAATTAAAAAAAAAAAATTCCCAAACAAATAAATATACATTACCTTACCATACCAAGGTTCTTAATAAACATATCATATCTAAATTCATGCATCAAAATACATAAAATCTCAGCGAAGTTGCAAAAATTTCTTAATAAATAAAAAGAATAAACCTTTACATTGAACCCTAAATAATGCTATATAACCAAATACATAAAAAAAAATCCACATATTTAACTGTTTTAAACACTGCTTCAATAGGATTCCAAAACTTTACAATAATTTTATTCTAGGAAAAGGTGCCACTAAGAAAAGTAAAAAAAAGGGAAAAAATCCCAGAAGGCACATACCTACTATACGAGGGGGTGCTGAGTTCCTGGCTTTGCCCCTTTTCAGATGAAATAGACAAATGCATGTGGGGGCATGACAGCCTAATATCTTAGTATGTAACTGTGCAAATATCAGGTTTTTGCGATTCCTAAAACTGTTTCTTCTTTTAGTGAGAAGCTGTGATGGCAGAGGCACAAGCAAGTTTCACGTCGTTGGAGTTACAGGCCATCATTAAGTTTTTGTTTCTCCAGGGAACGTCAGCAAAGGACATTCAAACTGAAATGTCACAAACACTGGGGGAGAAGTGTCTTTCCTACAGCACTGTCAAAACCTGGATATCTGGTTTCAAGGGCATTTCACCATTGAAGATGAGCCCCGCAGTGTGCGCCCCCCAATCTCAACTGACCCGGCAACCTGCGATGCTGTCCATGAGCTGAATATTGAGGACCGGCGAAGATAGCCCAGATACTTGACATCTCCCGGGAGCGTGTTGGGTTTGTTATCACCACTAACCTAGAAATGCGCAAGCTTTCAGCGAAGTGGGTGTCGAAATGTTTGAACAGTGAGTGATCAGAAGAAGGAACGAGTTGAAGCATCCAAAGCCGTTTTGGCCCATTTTAAAGCTGCACAGGACTTTTTTTCTAGGTTAGTGACTGAGGATGAAACCTGGCTCCACATCTATGATCCTGAAACCAAGGAACAGTCAAAGGAATGGCGCCACAGTGGGTCCCCGCTGCTGAAGAAGTTCCAAACCCAGAGTTCGGCCCAAAAAGTCATGACGTCCGTTTTCTGGGACAAAGATGGTATTCAGTTGGTAGACTACCTACCTCAGGGCTCTAGTATCACCAGACAGTATTATGCTAACCTCCTGGACCAGCTGAAGGAGGCAATTAGGACCAAACGCCATGAAAAATTGACCAAAGGGATCCTTTTTTTGCAGGACAATGCACCTGCGCACACGTTCCAATGTTGTGGCTGCTAAATTGAAAACCCAATCCCAATCCAAATCCAATTGGTCCACCATCCCCCCTACTCACCTGACCTGGCCTCTTTGGACTATTATCTGTTCCTGAACTTGAAGCAACACCTGAAAGGGCAATGTTTTGAGGACATTTCTGAGGTCAAAATGCTGCTGAGAGTTCGTTTGCAGCCCAACCAAAGGACTTTTATTTGAACCGTCTAGAAAAGCTGCAACTACGGTGTACCAAGTGCATCAGTCTCAGGGGGGGATATGTTGAAAAAAATGTGTTATTTCATAACTCTGGCTCTCTTCTTTCTGGGCAAAGCCACTCTCAGCACCCCTTCGTACATCGCATTAGGATGAAAATATTTATATTTGAATTAAACTACAACCTAAGCAATGAAGGATTGATACTCAGAATGTTTAAATATCTCCCACTGAGGTCATCTATAGGCCACCTTTTCCTCCAATCCCTTTAGTATCACTGTCAATTCCTCCATTCATTGCAACTCATTTATTTTACCAAACAAAAAAGTCATGATAGGGGACCTTGTCTGACGCCATAAAGCTGGTATACATACCCTAGCCACATTACCCGTTTGAGTTAGCAGAGATTTACAATATATTGGGCTTACAAAAGTCATCTAGATGTAATAACAAGAGCGCCGGTTCTAAAGGGATCGTATGGACCGTAAACCTCTGCATAGTACGGTGGACCTAGAACCAAAACTGCTTAATTTTAGGACATTCCCAAAAATAAATGAAAAAGCCAGCACCTCTGAGAGGTCTCAGGAAAAAATCTACATACCATCATCGGGATTATATACCACCTTGTAAGGATTTTAAATTCCAACTCCTGATAAGCAGCCACGCCCCTTTCTAACTGACCACTGGCATATAAAAATGCTCCTTTTATTCACCTTAAGCCGAAGTCACACAACCAGCCAGTTCTAAATTTTCACCACTCTTTTGTGTATAACAGGCATGGTTTTTGTTTGGGTGTCCATTTCACTGGATTCTTTCATTTGGTTGTTCATTGATGGGGTCATCTCAAGATGCAGAAGATGGTGCAGTAGCAGTGGTGTCAGAGCAATAAGACTGTTAGAGACTGGTTTGGTGTAGGAATCATTGCAGTGCTTGATTAGCAGTCCTCCACTACCAGAAATGGTGATGAAAAAGAACCTGGATGACAGATTTATATTCCAACATTTTTTTTGATTTTTCAATGACAAAAAAAGAAAAAGTACTATGTGACAAGTGGTAGATCTCATGTGATTAAGAACAGCTCTTACAAGGAGATGGTTAACAAATTTCAAAGGAACAGTCACATTATACTTGCATCTATAACATATTTCTCTGTATTCAACATGATATAACAAGAATAAGGCACTTAGAAAATCAAACATTGGTTCTGCTGTCAAAGGCTAGATTGTTTTAGATAGTAAATGTGAGCTTTTTATTGATCATAATCCAGTCGAGTTTGGAACGCAGACCTGCAGAAAAAAGATTTTTCTTTGCGAAGCTTTGGCCAGGTTAATTCAGGCTTTCAATACCATATATGATAGGAGGCACCTGGAATCTTTGGGGAGCTTAATGTCAGTCTTGCTAAACAAGGCAGGTAATAAAAAGTAAATAATAACAAGTTAGTTATTTAAAACTTCAGTGCCTAATACCAAGGAGATGAGAGCAAATACTTCTATCCAGATGGGGCAGGTCTACCATGAGTGTGCTATAGTACCTAGTTGACCACAGCCACGAAAACTCAAGGGTGATGCCATGTTTTGTACATGGGCCAGCCTATCCGGCACTAATTACCATCTTAAGAGGGTCTTTTAATTCGTCTCAATCAACAGAAGTGTTAATGGAAAATTTGGATAATTCATAAGATGTTTGTTGTCATTCTTCTAAATCCCAAACGTTTGGCTCACATTCCCATGCCAGCATATAGGAAAATTTTAATTTAGGTGCTGCGCGAACCTTATAGATTTTGGAACTTAGGTCTTTGACTTGTTGTGATGGACTAACTGGAAATTTTAAATGTTGTAAAGCTATAGGGTGCTGAACCAAGGAACAACTTTGAGCCACCAATATGGCAATTTGGCAGTAAGGCAAAGCACAATCCACTTGAAGAGAAGCTAGGCCCACAAATCTACAGACATCAATAAGGTCCCTGATATGCAGAAATCCTTTATTTATCCACCACTAAAAGTGGCAAGGTTGTAGACCTGGGTTTACACCATTAAAGAGAAATTGGGAGGTGACTAAAGCATAGACCCTTTATATGGTAGATCTGATTTCAGATTGTTAAGGAGTGTGCCAGTGTTGGGCGTTGAATAGAGAGTAAACGAGTTCTGGAGGCCCAGATAAGGGCTTCCATCCTTACCATTGGGCATGAAAGGCTCCTTAAGTTCACCCACTGAGGTGGGAAATTGGAATGAGTTAGTTGGGGCAGTCTTGTAATAATTAGACAGATTTAGGACTCCCTAATCCCTATTGTTTGAGGAGTGTATAAGGTTGATTTACGGATTTTGCTTCTCTTGGTGCCCCAAATGAAGCATAATAATTTAGATTGCAAAGTGGTCAATCCATTTAAGAGATCCAGAGTGGTAATGTTCTAAATAAATACAGGACCCTTGTAAGGTTATTTATTTTTACTGTGGCAATTCTACCAAACCGAGAGGGGGTTGATGCTGTTTATTTAGTAAGATCTGAGGTTATCTATTGCAGTACTGTAGGATAATTTGCTTATATAAATCTTCATATCAGGGGGCTAATTTAATGCCTAAGTAGGAGAAAGAGAAGAGGCACCAAGAGAAGTTGAAGTTTCCTTGAGTAACTTAGTTAACTGGAAGGACTTATCACTGTTAACCAGTAAACCTAAAGATTTTCCAAATTTACCTAGAAGCTGAATTGGAAGATCAACGGGGACTTGATGTATAGCAGTATCAGTGAAAAGAGCTCATTCATGCCCTGTTCCACCATAATAATTCCATTGATATCTGGATGCTTCCTGATAACATTTGCTAAGGGCTCGATTGCCAGAGCAAATAAGAAGGGAGCCACTGGGCAACCCCACCTGGTACCCTTACAGATGAAAATGTTGAGGAGCAAAATCCTTTTGATTTTTATTTGAGTAAATAGTACAGAATGGGTTAGATGAAGTGGAAGGGGTGGGTATTTGGGAGGAGATGGGCAGTACTGTTAAGCAGGGTCTTGTCTATCTCAGGACTGGCTTCACAAAATGTAACATCTATTGGAAGAAAAAGCATCTTCAATGTATATTTTTAAATGTATTTTGTTTATTTGCTGGAGTTGAATATTTATGCCACATGAAATCTAAAGCCTAACTTTGTTGTGGATAGAATGAAGGAGAGTTAAAACCGCTAATGGGTTTTAATTTCTGTTTGTGACCCTATTTGGGATCATCGTGAAAAATCTTCCCAACAGGGTCATAGATAGTCATAAAACGCCTACAGATGCTTTTATTCTTCCCCAAACTGGGGAATGATATAAAAAGGTTAGATTTAAGTTGGGCTTTAAGAAATGTATGATTTAATATACTGGATCAGACAAGACAAAGTAAACATACAGAGAATTAGGGTCCTAATATAAATGTCAAAAACATTTATTTAGTTTTTGAATGAATCACTCACTCCTAAATGTTAAAATCTCTCCAACTGGATTGCAACTATGTAGCCTGCTAAGATCACCTAAGACATGTAGTGGTTTTACAGTCCTTACTGGAGTATCTTACAATAGACAGGTTATCAGGGACAAGGTCTCCTCAGTGGGATTCTAGCAATTCTGAAAATACATTGTTGACTTTATTACTCTATTGCTGCCATATGGAGTCCTCTTTAAGCATTAAATTATTACCTGCAGTGGGGTAACAAAAGCCACAGCAGCCCACACATCTGTTATGGGGTCTGGGATAGTAGGGGGGCTATTGGGGAGGCTATTAAAGAAACCTAAGTTGGGCTGAAGTCCAACCTTATTATTACACTAGGCCTATAACCTTTTTGTAGAAAAGAGAGAAGAGGTAAATAAATGCATCCAATATGTAGTAATGCCTCTATTATTTAAAATGTAAGTCTATATGCACCAATTATGGACTAAGCCAACAATGGCTATGCAGAATTGACTTGGGTCAGCAGAGGGGGGTTTGGGGCCCTCGTGCAGTGGAACACATTGTACTTCCCTACTTCTGACCCAAATATGCACACATACAACGTTTAAGCGAGACAATTCCAAAAGCTGCATTTTGTTTGTAAGCCAAAAAATTCTCTAGCATGTAATAGCACAGAACAGGATAAATTGGACAAAGTCTGTGGTGACTGGACTGTTTAGATGCTTGGAGAAATTAAGATGCACCATTGTTAGTGACTATTTCATCTGAGTGTACTGACAAACACCGAAGTTACATTACACAACCAATGTATTAATCTAAGGACCTGTCTATTGTGATATTGAAGGAGAATAATGAGAACTTATACGGTAAGCAATCACTCATTGTTGCTTGTTTAGAATTCAGCACTGCTTGTCCTCAAAGTGTACACCATTAGTCATTTCTTATGTCTGAAGCAGTAAATAATATCAATGATGACTAAAAGCTGTGCTTGAATAACATTAGGTGATTTCAAACAGCACCTTTGTAACATTTTAAAATAAACTTGGGCATGTAATGTTTCTTAAATGACCTTCACTATATTTACCACAAACACACACACAATAACATTGACACTATTAGTTTTAATTGAATGTATGCCCCATAATTTTTCACCATCTATTCATTATTAACCATCAGTGTCATTAAGGGCTACAAATATGAATAATAAAAAGTATAGGATACATAATCATGGGTTGATGTCACCATGGCGCAAAGAGGTATAACTAGGGGTGCTAGAAGAGGCTGTACTTCATCATTCTGCCCAGGAACATGTGGTTGAGGATGGCCTTTTGTATAGTTTCCTTCAAATATGATTGTGCTGCCTAATTAATGTACACAGCTCTATAGTTCTAATTCACTTTATCTTGCACCAAATAAGGCAAACCATTATACCCTGTGAATACTAAACTTGGTACCCTGTGAAAGTACTGTACCCCTTGACCATTAAGCATAGTACCCCGTGTGGGGATTAAGTTTATCTTTTGGAAATTGGGTAGGGAAAGATTAAAGCCTATTTTACAGATAGCTGCCATCAATGTCAATCTGTACAACTGAATTTTTTGGGTGTTTTTTTTAGCTGAAAAATTATGTGTCCAGCACCGAAATTGTGTTTTTCTTTGTATCTTTACAATAGATATTTTGTTTTTTACATTCTTTATTTTAAATTCTTCAAAAATATAACAATAAACATTGAACTGAAACAGGAACAAGTAGTAAGGTTCTGATTTATGAAAGCTCTCCATGGCTGCAGAGAATACACTTTCAGAAGTGAACTGGGTGATCCAGAAAACACAGAATGGATATTAAAAAATCTTTTGCTATTTGCTACCAAATGTTTTGAATCCTGGACCAGATCCATTCCAGGTTTGCTGGATCACCCAGCTTCACTGATGAAAGTGTATTCTCTTCAGCCTTGGAGAGCTTTCATAAATCTGAGTCATAGTGTCCATAATAAATGAGACTCCAAATAATCAACAGTCCCACTCAAATGAACAAAAGAGTCACTATGTCCAAGGTTCGAAAAATCCAACCAACTTGGTACCTGTGGGGGAAGAGAAAAAACATGCATGCCTCCCATTGTAGGACAGAACAAGTAGATGATCTGAGTGTACAATAATCACAGATACGTAGTCTCAATAGGTAATGTCGGGGTCCAGGTGACACCTGAATTCAGGGGTTTCTCTGTAATATATCCAACTACCCCAGATAGCATTACATTTTCTGTAGTACCATAGTGCTAACCATGGAGCCCTCCATTACCATATGTTGTTTATTTTTTGCATTCATAAACCTATTGTCGGTGGTGTAGTGGATTTCCAGCAAAGGGGAATACATGAGTTTGCAGGAGGATTGAAGCGCCTGATAATGAAACCCCTATAAGTCTTCTCTGACATAGTATTATGATGCAACAAAAAGAACCCTGGATCTTCAGAAATATGATGTGTAGTCACCTTTTGAATAAGGTTGATCACTTGATCCCAGAATGGATGTGGTTTGGGACAAGACCAAAATATATGAATCATAGTACCCCTATCCTTTCCACACCGCCAACATATATCAGGAATAGAGGGAAAGAAACTGTGTAACTTTACCCGGCTCCTATACCAACAGGATATGATTTTATATCCCATTTCCTGTAACTTACTGCAAATGGGGAACTTATGTAGCAAGGTGAGTATTTTGGCTTTTTGTTCTCCCAGGCTTGGAAGTAGAAAGGAGAAGAATTTCCAGGGGTAGCGTTCGGAGTAGAGAAATGTCAGTAAGTGACAGGTTGAACCCAGCCCATCGCACACTGATTCAAAAATTATTTTGGGACAGTCACAGCCGGGGGAAAGTGAGCGTAAAAATCATAAAAGTTGCATGGCCCTCCAAAAATCAAGTTTGTAAAGAGGTGTCAGTTGGAGTTTTTCTAGAGACCCATTGGCCCTCTTGTATACAGTAAATTGTGGGATTCTCTGCATTCCCCTTTCACGTAATTTAAAGAAAAACTCAGTCTTGTGTACCAAGGGGAAACAATTGGTTCCCCAGTATTGGAAACATTTGGGATGGGGATGGTGAAAGCCTTGATAGGAATAAGTTTTTTTTTTTTTTTACAAGCTCTCCATGTTGCATAAATCAATGGGCGAGTGTGGAGTGCCAGTTTTGTCAAAGATGTCAACCAGGGGATGGAGGTAAGCGGTGTTGAATTAAAGGACTGTTCGACTGTCACCCATTATTGTCCTTAGGATGTCAGAACCAGTCAGGAACTTGGGCCATATATGCTTCAAGATAATATAAAGATAGATTGGGTATTGCCAGACCTCCATCTTTTTTCGCTCTAAACAACAGATTAAGATTTAAACGGTAACCTTTCTTGCCCCATATGAACTTTTCAATAGATCAAAGGATTTCCTTTACAAGCGTCATTATCGTAATGATCTGATATGGCATTGTTGCATTGCTATGTTAACAAAAGCTATTTTTCAGTAGACCAGATCATTGCTGCTTATCTTTTTTTTTTGATCAGCTAGCGTTTCCAAGTATGGCAAGCACTGCTTTATGTCTGCAGGTTAATATGAACTGATTTGCCCCTTGCAGATGGGGAATGTGCTTCTGTTCTGGGATTGATTAATACCTGCTGAAGAGAAAATTCTTCCTCCAGTGCTGATGTGTGTACCTTTTACTCAGCTTGGATTCTGCACATATCCATATCACTGGACTTAAATTAACATAATGCAAAGTGATAGGGTATGCTGATCATTTTTATATGCTCTTACAATGTCAAATATTGTACATAAAATGGTGGTATACTCCTGTGTGTTTAAACAGATCTTCAGACTAGAGAAGGACAAAGAAATCTTCCTACCCCCAACCGTCATTTTAAATTAGTCGTCAAATAGCTGCCATTCATCCTCCCTGTGTCTGTGGCTTTGTCATTGAACTATCTCTGTTATCTCCTTTGCACTTTTTTATTGCTTCATTGAGGTATCTTTTCAATAGGAAAACAACAGCTCTTGTTCCAGGTTTATAAGAGGGTTGTTGGAAACAGGATGCCAGCCAGCTTTTGTTCAGGATTCATTTCTTTGTTAGCCTCCTTGAAATTATTTTTATTTGGCTACTGGTTATGACTTTTCTGTTTTAGACCTAATGTATACTGTCTAATAAGAGCACCTATGCAGGCCATGGAGCCATTCTCTGACAGGAACAGTGGCGGACATAGGGAGGTAAGAAGTGTGTCACTGCACAAGGGCCCCAGACCCTTCTTAGCCAACAGAGGTCCCTGCAGCGGGTCTAAGTCTGTCCAGCAGGGGGGCTTTAATATCAGTATATCAGTATTGGTATAGATGTCTGCCACTGGACAGGAGGATGGTATTTAGCAAGGCTTAGGGCTTAGGAACATGACAAATCAGCTTTTCTCAACATTTTTACCCCCCATCAAACCTTTAAAATATTGTTCAGGTTTTGGGGAACCCTTATTAGGGGTCAATGAGGGAAAACGCTTTTTAATTGGTGGCCCTTAGAAAGAACACCTCACCTATAGTGATGACCAAAGACAACTAAAAACCTCATTAGTGTCATGCAGATGGCTCTTCCAAGTGCTGTTGGCCCCAAAACCCGCCACAATTGAAGAAATCACTAAAACCTTTGAAGGAATCTTGGGGTTCCACTGAACTCTGATTAAGAATAGCTGCAGTAGATTTTTGTCGCCCAAGTGATCAAGATTATTGCTTTTAGAAATCCAGAATGTGTATAACGGACCCCAACATTGTTTATCAATCCGTCCTAGTGGATCAATGAACAACCCTAGTGGGAACCACCACTGTACCTTCCATTAGAGGGGTGCCACTCGCTCGTTTGCTTGTTGGTTTCATTGTCACTGGAATCAATTATTTCCAGATTGTTTTAGCGACAGAAATCTGACATATGTACAAGGCTTTAATCAAAAAAGTCCAACTAAATTAAAAAACTCAAAATAAGTATAAAGAGGCAGGTAGGTCAGTGTTTCCTTGCTAATAAAGATATCACACCCCTTGCAAGGATAAAACCGTTTGGTAATAAAGTTGAGTGCATTTTTGCCTAAATCTAATCTATATTTTTTATTAATATAATATTCAGTGTTTAAAAGTAATAAGTAAACGGCACATTAATATTTTGCATTAAAAATAAAGTTTTTTTATTTTTGGGGCAGGTGCAAAAAAATGATATCCACACAAGAATAGAACAAATTAATATACTTATTCTCAAGTGTCATGTTGCCACCTTGTGGTCACAAATCCGTATTACATATTGTAGATCAGACCATGAAATTTTTGCTGACTGCCTATGAGACAAATTTATCATTCATAAAGTATTTGTACAATAAAATGTATAATATACCTGTTTGTATTTTTCATTCCCTTCCATATGGTTCCATATCAGGATACAGGCCTTAAAAAATTTCCAACTTTGTTTTTTTTCAAAGCATGTCCCTAATAAATTAGACCCAGGATACTAAACCCTCTTGGTTACCAGACCAAATTTTACAGTTTAGTAATAAATGTGTCACCTTGCTTAGAAATTTACTAAAAAATGTATTTTTTTTTAGGACAAATACATTATTTTAGTACCCTTTAATAATATTGCAACTGGGATTTTTTGTGATTTTATGAGTATAATATAGGCAAACTTGGATGTGTGAATCTGAACAGCAACACCTCTCAAGTGTGCTTTATCTGCTGCTTGCTCACCATATAATTCCTAAACTCGAATTAAAGATTTGGGGTAAGATTTTTTTATTCATTATGTGACAGCAAACTGTGTTTGAAAAACAAAAAAACAAAACATCAATTAGAAAGGAGAAACATTAACGCAACTATGCAATTATTAGATCAAGTAAATTAGATGAACAACCTGGTAATGAATCAACATAAATCAATTACCAAACAAATTACCTTTCAGATTTGATCCATTGCATAATTAGAACTGAATATATGAAAATAATGATCTACCATTTAATTTACTTGATTTTTATCATAAATCTTACCCACCAAAACAGTGGGCCCCAACCTTTTGGAGCTCGCAGACCACTAATCTCACAGACTCTGGAGCGCGCATACGCAGGGAGCTGTGTGTCACTCAAAGGGGAAGAAACTTCACTTAGTCATGTCATGATGCCGGAACCTGCCCACTCCCCCATTGCAGATCTGAGCCTGCGATGGGAAAGTGGGCGAGTTGTGTCTAGAGACATAACCCGCACACCACCCTGAGCATGCGATGAATATAGGATACATGCCCTGAGGCTCCGGCCGGTGAACTCCCCCAAATGGGGTCCTTTTCCTGACCCCGCTGCTGGGTGCACTGGCCACTGGTGGGCCACAGGCCCGGGGTAAAGCACCCTGCACTAAATTATATCCTACGTGGCTTACAGCTAATGCCGTAATATTTGTTGATTATAAGTTTGAGTAGAATACAAAAATATTGACTCAAAAAAACAAAAACTTTCCAGCTTGTGGTAGGTTGTACTGATCATTCATTTCAAATAGAAGAAAGAATAGCTTTCAGGTCACAGTGGATTCTGGCAAAACAAAAGCTTCTGTGTGGACCACATGCTGTTCTTGGTTGATTTCTGCCTGTCTTTAATAAACCAAAGGCTGATGAAAACAAGCCATGTGACCATTACATGCATTGCTCGATAATATTGGGCCTTGAGGGATGGATGGGCTACCTAGCAATGTAAATTGGTGTACTCAATACATGTTGAACACCAGGGGTTCTATTTATAAAACAGGAAATCTGACATTTAATCAAACATTCCCTCATGGGAATCACCACTGAAATCCATGGACCTGGAAGATTCCCACAAGGTAATTTATAAGAGAATGCATGATTCCCTGTTATAAATAGAGCCCAAATATTTTTTGCGAATCATTTTTTTTTCAACTTTTATACTGGCAATGACAATTTTTAAAGAACGAGGTGGCTGCAGAGCTGGTGTTGGACACTGTCCATAGAGGACATTCCTTCTTTATTGGGTTAACGCCCATATATATGCAATAGGAAGTGCTATATGAAGGACCTGTGTGGACACAGATAATAATAAAGGTATTGGCTCTTGTTGCCCATGACACCAGCTCCCAGGTGACTGTAGTACTTGGGTGGGTCGGGCTTATACCTTGTGGAGGCTTATTTAAATAGCATCTACCGTATTTTTCCGACCATAAGACGCACTTTTTTTCCTCCTAAAGTGGGGGGAAAATCAGGGTGCGTCTTATGGTCCGAATGCAGAGGTACAGGGGCAT